>NC_133324.1:772637853-772870341 GCF_042186555.1 Aquarana catesbeiana
TTAATTCTTTCTACACTACTAAACTAAAAAAAACACACATTAGCTAGAGTTGCATTCTAAAAAAAATTCTTGCTAATGTCATTTGGTTACAATACATTTTACCTATGGCATGGTCTCTCTAACCTAATTTATTATGTATTCAGATTCTACTAGTTAATTGTGAAACCAACTTGTTTGTTAGTTTTATTTTTTACTTTGTTTGCTTTCATAGTAGAAAATAAATGAATAGCCTAAAATCCTAAAATAAATTACAAGGGAAGTAATTATGTTTTAAAAAAGAATATTACCGCTATATTGTTGTAAGCATGGGTACTGACTGAGTACAAGTGGATTATAAATGGTTCTTCTTGGTAATTGCTGTGCAACCTTTTCACTTCAAGTATACTAACATATTTTCATTGGCAAACACATTTTCTTTTATAATTTCTAATACAATACACTGTTTTATTCTAACAGGGGCTATCAAAAACAAAGAAGTGCTAATAGTACAGATTATAAAACTAAGTTAATCCAAATGTTTTTTCCCACAATTGCACTGATATTTGTCCCAAATCCTTCTCCCAACCAATCTGGCCAAGGAGGGTTGGGAGAATTACTCTTTGCCTCCCCTTCACAAAGGCTTACAAATCTGAAAGTACAACACTCCCAAAAAATAGTTTCAATGGCAACACAGGGAGAACTCACAGTATATGCAAAAAAGCCAGCAGGTCCTTTAACTTCTCATTGTCTCATACTGCTGGCTGCTGAAGCTGCGAGGCCAGGTAGTATATTTTAGTGTGGGGCATAGCTAAGCCTCCTGCATCCTTTGCTGGTTGTAAAGTAGGGTTTAATGCTAGGCTATTTTTTCTTTGACTCAGCTAAGTACAAAGGAGGACTGGGGGGAGGGAGCTGCACACTGATTGTTTTTTTTTTTATCTTAATGCAGAGAATGCATTATGGTAAAAAACCTTCAGGCTTTAGAACCACTTTAAGTTCTAGAGACATGGTTAAGTGTTAAAATATCATTTTTCATTGAGACTGTTAAGTTAGGGTAAGATAAAATATTGAAAGTTCACAGTACCTCCCTAACTGTATGCTGTGAAACCCTGGAACAGGATTACAGGTAAGCAAGTGATATTAAGAACATCCAGGGAGGTAGAGTGGAGGCCCACTAACTGCAGTGCAATTTTAATATGTAAGTGCACCTACAGTGGGGCAAAAAAGTATTTAGTCAGCCATATAATTGTGCAAGTTCTCACACTTAAAAAAATGAGAGGCGCCTGTAATTGTCATCATAGGTATACCTCAACTATGAGAGACAAAATTTGGAAACAAATCCAGACAATCACATTGTTAGATTTTTGAAAGAATTTATTTGCAAATTATGGTGGAAAATAAGTATTTGGTCAATATCAAAAGTTCATCTCAATACTTTGTTATATATCCTTTGTTGGCAATGACAGAGGTCAAAAGTTTTCTGTAAGTCTTCACAAGGTTGTCACACGCTGTTGCTGGTATGTTGGCCCATTCCTCCATGCAGATCTCCTCTAGAGCAGTGATGTTTTGGGGCTGTCACTGGGCAACACAGACTTTCAACTCCCTCCAAAAGTTTTCTATGGGTTTGACATCTGGAGACTGGCTAGGCCACTCCAGAACCTTGAAATGCTTTTTACGAAGCCACTCCTTCATTGCCCGGGCGGTGTGTTTGGGATCATTGTCATGCTGAAAGACCCAGCCATGTTTCATCTTCAATGCTCTTGCTGATAGGAGGAGGTTTGCACTCAAAATCTCAGGATACATGGCCCCATTCATTCTTTCATGTACACGGATCAGTTGTCCTGTTCCCTTTGCAGAGAAACAGCCCCAAAGCGTAATGTTGCCACACCAATGCTTCACAGTAGATATGGTGTTGCAACACAGCATTCTCTCTCCTCCAAACACGATGAGTTGTGTTACTACCAAACAGTTCTACTTTGGTTTCTGACCATATGACATTCTCCCAATCTTCTTCTGGATCATCCAAATGCTCTCTAGCAAACCTTAAATGGGCCCGGACATGTACTGGCTTAAGCAGGGGGACGCGTCTGGCACTGCAGGATCTGAGTCCCTGCCGGCGTAATGTGTTACTGATGATAGCCTTTGTTACGTTGGTCCCATCTCTCTGCAGGTCATTCACTAGGTCCCCCTGTGTGGTTCTGGGATTTTTGCTCACCATTCTTGTGATCATTTTGACCCCACGGGGTGAGATCTTGCGTGGAGCCCCAGATCGAGGGAGATTATCAGTGGTCTTGTATGTCTTCCATTTTCTAATTATTGCTCCCACAGTTGATATTGCAGATTCAGTCTTCCCAGCCTGGTACAGGTCTACAATTTTGTTTATGGTGTCCTTCGACAGCTTTTTAGTCTTCACCATAGTGGAATTTGGAGTGTGACTGTTTGAGGTTGTGGACAGGTGTCTTTTATACTGCTAACAAGTTCAAACAGGTGCCATTAATACAGGTAATGAGTGGAGGACAGAGGAGCCTCCTAAAGAAGAAGATACAGGTCTGTGAGAGCCAGAAATCTTGCTTGTTTGTAGGTGACCAAATACTTATTTTCCACCATAATTTGCAAATAAATTCTTTCAAAAATCAGACATGTCATTTGCTTACAGTAGAAGGCTGGTAGGCTGCTAAGTTTCTCCTGCCATAGAAAATACAGGGTTGTGTTTAACGTTGGGGTTTGTTTAAATGTTAGGGATTTGCTAGAGGTTAGTAACAGGTAAGGGGATATTTGTTCTTTTTACTTGTTTTCAGGTCTGAAAGTGTCCAGTTAAAAACTAAAGAGCTAGCACTGAAAACTACCATGGTAAATAATTATTCTATGTACAGAAGGCTTGTGTAGTGCTTCTTAGTGCTTTATTTACTGTGTATATGTATATATTTATGAACAGTTCACTGTTAATTAAATAATACATAAAGTTACAGATAAAACCAGATAGGCATACATGCCTCCTAATCACAGAAAAATAGCTCTAAATATCTTGCAAGCCTTTTGTTTTCTAAGAAAAAGAAAAAACAATTAAAAATCAAGACCGATGTATGCTGTAACTGACAAAAAGCATTATAGTTTTTTTTTTAAATATTAAATATAAGGGAATTCCTATTTCTTTACCACTGTAAATAATGGTTACCTTGAAATATTTTTTGTAATGTGGCCAAATGTACTTATTGGGTTTTGCATATTTATTGATAGTTCAGTTGACAATGAAGTACACTCTCGCAGCTCAAGCAACATTTTATGAGATGACCCCACAGTATATTAAAAAGCAATTGATTTGTTTCCCCTGAAATATTCGTTAGTGTTTAAAAAAGAAACCCTTTTAAAAAGTCATGGATCGAACATAATGTAGCTTAAGTGATTAGTTAAGGGAACATAATACAGTGATTTATAGTAACTGTAATCGGGCATACAGATTGGAAGACATTAGCTTTCTGTTCATTCTTTGTATAGGGGCAGGGGTGGAGCATAATGCATATTCTCTTTCCTGTAAATGTGTGTTCTATATACTTATTTTAAGATAATGATGGTGGCTTAATTCAATACCCATTAGCAATCAACATCTTTTTCTTTGTGCCACTTATCTGTAGCATATTTATGGGATGGCTCAAAAACTGCATGAGGAAAATGCAAATCTAAGAAGAAATGTGAAACTGCAAGCAGTAAAATCTAGGAACAGAGAGACTATTCTGCTAAATTTAGATATGGTGAAATAAGGTAAATTACATACTGTATATGAAACCTAATATACAATAAAATGAACACGTAAGCTGCTAACATACTGTATACTGAACAGATATAACAGGCGGCAGCATGCTTTTGGGTATCTTCTGAGAAGCTTTAATATTTTATTTTTAATGATAGCTTTAAAGTGTATTTTTGTTGGGCAAATTGGCCCTAACTTCCTGTTATAGATACACAGAAGGAAGTAAGTGGAAATCTCTCTAAAACAAGGAAATATCCACTCTTACATAGTTCTCCCAAGCATGGTGTCCCCAGTGGAAGATTTCCCCTCACCTTCTGATAATTGTAGAATTTTGGATTTGAAAAGTAAAAAAACCTGATTTAAACTCAACTCAATTGTAGAATGTATAATATTACTCACTGGACTATAATACATTCAAATTTTATTAATCAAATAATAACAAAAACTGGATATATGCAAATATGTAAATTGGATAGTGCATTAAAATGGTACCAAACCCACATCATACAACTAAATACGAGCATCCACCTCTTTCACGCCATATATGCTCAATAAGCCCCTAATAGATAAACATTATAACTTGGTTAATAAGCAAAAATTCAAACAATCAAAGATAATAGTGGTGATCTTATACATGGTAGAAAATAGGAGCTACAGAACCAAAGAGTTCAAAATGCCAGTAGTATCCTTGTGAAAATTATGGTAAGTTTCACAAGTATCAATACTCCAAGGTGCCAAGCACAGGAACAAATGGTGAGAGGTGAGATCACCAATGGGGCTGGGAGAAGAGGTGGATGCCAGGTACGCCTGACCAGTTTCGCTGGACACAGGCCAGCTTCTTCAGAGGCAAGGGGAATTTTGGATTTCCCATAAGTTTTTTTTCAAGATAAAAGGATCCCCAGAGAAAACAGTAAGGATGGATCTTGCCAGACAGCATGAAAACCAGCAGTGACTGTAAAATTCTACACAAGTACCCCTACGCCTATCCACTATATTTGCTGTGATATTAATAAATATTATTGATCTACTTTATTATAATGTTTATTCCATATACTAATTATATTTCAACACCCCATATGTTGCTTTATACATATACTAACATTATATATATAATATATATATATATATATATATATATATATATATATTTATAGTTATATATATATATATATATATATTTATAGTTATATATATATATTTATAGTTATATATATATATTTATAGTTATATATATATATATATATATATATATATATATATACATATATATACAGTTCTATATACAGTATTTGCACATTATTTGAAGAAATCCTTTGTCTTCCCTTTTCTGCATTTGCCCAGTGTGGCAAAAGTTGCTAATTTGATAAGCGGAATATTGTGTTTATCCCTTTCATGACTAAACCTATTTCTGACATTTAGTGTTTACAAGTTAAAATCCTTATTTTTTGCTAGAATATTACTTAAAGCCCCCAAACATTATATATGTTTTTTAGCAGAGAATCTAGAGAATAAAATGGCGATTGTTGCAATATTTTATGTCACACGGTATTTGTGCAGCAGTGTTTTAAATGCAACTTTTTGGGAAAAGGGACACTTTCATGAGTTTTAAAAAAACGAAAAAGTAAAGTTAGCCCAATTTTTTTATATAATGTGAAAGATGATGTTATGCCGAGTAAATAGATACCAATTATGTCACGCTTTAAAATTGCACGCACTCATGGAATGGCGACAAACTGCGGTACCTAAAAATCTCCATAGGCGACGCTTGAAATTTTTTTTTTATGGTTACCAGATTAGAGTAATGCCCTGTACACACGGTCGGTTTTTCTGACGGAAAATGTGTGATAGGACCTTGTTGTCGGAAATTCCGACCGTGTGTGGGCTCCATCACACATTTTCCATCGGAATTTCCGACACACAAAGTTTGAGAGCTTGCTATAAAATTTTCCGACAATAAAAATCCGTTGTCGGAAATTCCGATTGTGTGTACACAAATCCGTCACATAAAGTGCCACGCATGCTCTGAATAAATTAAGAGATGAAAGCTATTGGCTACTGCCCCATTTATAGTCCCGATGTACGTGTCTTACGTCACCGCGTTCAGAACAATCGAATTTTCCGACAACTTTGTGTGACCGTGTGTATGCAAGACAAGTTTGAGCCAACATCTGTCGGGAAAAATACATGGATTTTGTTGTCGGAATGTCCGATCAATGTCCGACCCTGTGTACAGGGCATTACAGAGGAGGTCTAGTTCTAGAATTATTGCTCTCGCTCTGATGATCACGGCGATAACTCACATGTGTAATTTGAACACCGTTTACGTATGCAGGCGCGACTTCCGTATCAGTTTTATTTGCTGCGTGAGCTCGTGGGGACGGGGACGCTTTAAAAAAATTTTTCTTATTTATTTTGTTTATTTTTATATTATTAAATTGTGTTTTAAAAAAATATTGATCACTTTTATTGCTGTCACAAGGAATGTAAACATCCCTTGTGACAGTAATAGGTGGTGACAGGTACTCTTTATGGAGGGATCTGGGGACTAAAAGACCTCCAATCCCTACTTTGCACTTCAAAGTATTCAGATCGCCATTTTCGGCGATTCTGAATACTGTATACTTTTTTAAAACCGGCGCCATTGGCAGCCGAGTAAACTGCAAGTGACGTTGTGACGTCGCTTCCGTGTTTACAATCAGGAGACTGGAACAAAGCCATTTTTGGCTTTGTGCCAGTCTGTCCCTAGCCGCTGGAAGTGGCGGAACATCGATCGAGTCTCCCGGTGGGACGGGAGGCTCAATTAGAGCATCAGGAGTCGGCAGGAGGGGGGGGTGTCCCCTCTCATTCCCCCGGGATAACAATCGAGCGGCTTTTAGCCGCATTGGTTGTCATCCCTGGAAAGCCGATCGCCCGCTCTGAAAAACGGTACTGGGATGATGCCTGCAGCTGCGGGCATCATCCCGGTATAACCCCCAAAAGCCGAGGCCACACATCTGCGTATATATATATATATATATATATATATATATATATATATATATATATATATATATATATATATATATATATATATTATATTTAAAAGACACAAGAGATGAGTGGGAACAATAAAGGAGAACATAGACACAAGATATGAGTGGGGATAGTAAAGGAGAACAAAGACACAAGAGATGAGTGGGGACAGTGAAGGAGAACAGAGACACATGAGATGAGTGTGGACAGTAAAGGAGAACAGAGAAACAAGAGATGGGTGGGGAGAGTGAAGGAGAACAGAGACACAAGAGATGGGTAGGGATATTGAAGGAGAACAGAGACACAAGAGATGAGTGGGGGTAGTGAAGGAGAACAGAGACACAAGAAATGAGTGGGGATAGTGAAGGAGAACAGAGGCACAAGAGATAAGTGGGGACAGTGAAGAAACATAAACTGAATGTCTACAGTGAATTAGAATAGAGACATTGTAACTGATTTGGGACAGGGAAGTAGAACAAACACACCGTAGCTCAGTGGGGAAAGTGAAAGAGAACAGTGACACAAGGTTGAGTTGAAACAATGAGTAAGAGCAAGAACACAATTGGTGAGTAAAGTCAGTAAAATGGGAACACTCAGCCTGTGTTCACACATGTGCAGTGTGAATTGAAGCTCAGGTTTCACTGCGAAGATAAAAATCAGTTGTTCAGAAGTTCCTCTGCGTTTTAGGTGCGGATCAGTGAGCAGGGAGAGGGGGGAGGGGGAGGTGTAGTGAGTTGAAAGAGAGAATTCATGTTCAGAACGGAATGCATCTGCAAATCAGATGCGTTCCCATAGAAGATAATGGGCTTGTAATTTGCACCACAATGCCCAAAAAACACACACATTTTTTTGTGCAATGTGCAGTGCGAATGCAATGCACATATGTGAACCAGATACATTCAAATGAATATATTTTAAAATGTCCTGCGAATTGGATGCGGTGTAAGCCGCATTTAATTCGCATAGGTGTGAACGGGGGCTAAAGGATAGTAGCAATGTAGGAAAATAGTGGGGATAGTAATAAAGAGACACTATACGGGAGTTAAGTGGAGATAGTAAAGTAGAGCAGAAATACGGACTTGAGTGGTCTTTCTGGCAACTGGGAGCAGAATAGTGAAAGAGCAGGTAAGCTGCTGCTTATTACTTTGCCCTGCACATCTCTTCCATTGTACACCTTCCATAATTGTATTACATCTCAGGTTATCCATTTTAACATTGAATAATTTTTAGTATGTAAACAATGGTAGTGAGTGCAGACAAGGATTGTATTTTAGTTGGTAAAGAAACAGAAGTATAAGGCTTAAAGTGTCACTAAACCCACATCATAAAAACCTATCAATAAATGCTGTATTACATGCTGTTCATACTCACGCAGTCACTATGAGAATCATTTTCTGTATTCTGCAAAAGTTGGTTAATCTCGCTGTTCTCTGTCTCCACCTTCTTTTCATGTCTCTAATCCAGCTAGGGATTTTGTAGCTGTGGTGGTAACTTTGCACATGCTCATGTTTGAGTGAGTTTTTATGCTGAGCATTACCTGACTATTACATCTGAGCAGCCCATGTGCCTGGAGAGTCACACATGCAGGCATATACACAGTGGTAAATGACAGCCCACTCTGTCCCTCTTTCTCCATGCCTACTAACCAGCTAAACACAATAGGGGTGGGGTATTACATGTAAATCAATGGTGGTTTCACCTTCCTCTTATTCTAAGTCACAGCCTGTTACTGTTACTGAAATCCACCCACATCTTATTTCCACAAAATAATATATTCCAAATATATATTTGTATGACAATTTTTTTTAGTCTGTATTTCAAAGGCTGTTTTTTTTTTTTTCATTTTGAACATGTGACCAGCAGCAGAGGACTGCTTATTTTTCCCTGCAGACAGTCTGGGAAAGAGCTGAGTCACGTGAAAGCTGTATATTAGGAAAAAGGTACTTATGTGTTTTTGTTTATTAAAATAATTACAGTGCCATCATCCATACACAGAAATAGAAGGACCATTACACAATAAACAGTATATGTTTAGTATCACTTTAGTGGATAAAGTGAGTGGATAAAGGAGAAAACCCAAGAGGTGTATACTTCACTAGAAGCAAAAGTGCAATCATGTGAGCTCCCCAGCTAGACTAAAACAGAAAGGCAAGAAAAACATTTTTTTTTAATTATCTTTAGGATATGAAAATGAATTCACTCTGGACAATTCTAAATTGAGCAATTTGTTAAAGTGACTTGTCACAGGGGAGGTCCAAATTTCATACTGCTATTTTACAGTTGATAGCCCACCCTCTGTAAACATTTTGTAAACTTGAGTAAAAACCCCTAAACCGCTGTTTTTTTTTCTTTCACTCCTTATCAGCAATGGTAGCATTAATTTAAGCACAAGTAAGAAAATGATTTGGGGCATTTGGTCTCTGTGCTTTTAAAAGATTTCTTTTAGGACACTGCACAAATTCTTCTACAGTTTACTAAACTGATTTTTATTTGATTTGATTCTGAACCTTGTAAGATATAACCTGCTTTACCATGCACATGGAGTGCTATCCCCTTGAATAAATGGCTCCAAGCATGCAAGTCACCCCCTACAACTATCTCCTACCTGTATGGCATTTAGCATCAAGTGAGTGCTTCTAAAAGGAGAGTCAACACTTTTGCAATCCCTCCAAAAGCCTAAAGCAAGTATAAAATTTTGGTTATAATTAAGTCTTAGTTCAAAAAATGTTCCAAAAAAAGAAAACATCACCTTAGGTCCAATGGATTGGGTGATTTCTTTGAATGTTTTTTTAAATGGGAATATAATGAATCTTGACATTGGTTAGTCAGATGAAGAAATTATTATTATTATTATTATTATTATTATTTACAATGTAATGATAGACAGGCTATTAAACTCCATCTTCTTTATGATAAATCAATACGCATTTTCAAATCTATAATACTGATATTTCTATAATGAATTCCTCCCTGAAATAAATTTTACAGCATTTAATGTAAAAGCTGTATTAAATGTGGGTGTTCCTTTCTCTGTTGCATTGACAGACTGGCATTCTTAATCCTGAGAAAGAATTCTTATCAGTCCAGTTTTGTAAATGATTGTGATGCTGAAGCATAGAAAGAAGTGAACAGACAAGGATATGTAGACTTTCCACTTGCTGCTCGCTATTATCAGCTATGTGTAACAGTCAACGGCTTGTCAGTTCTACCATTAAATGAAAGAGAATTCTAGTGGATACTGGGCTTTGGTGATAAGTAGCTGCATGTAATAGGAGCTGAGGAGCTGAATAAAAAGTACACTGGGAACTGAAGAAAAAGAAAAAGAGAATATTCACTGAATTATGGATCAAATGCAGATTTCTGTTGCAGCAAATAGCCTTTTGTTTGATTGGCAATGTACAGTATATTCCATTCTGCTGTGTGTTATATTTATATTATTATTATTTAGATAATCATGGGGATTATCAGTGGTTTAAAAAGTTATGTGTGTAATGATTTGTAGATACATATACAGCATCTCACAAAAGTGAGTACACCTCTCACATTTTTGTAAATATTTTATATCTTTTCATGTGACAACACTGAAGAAATGACACTTTGCTACAATGTGAAGTAGTGAGTGTACAGCTCGTATAACAGTGTAGATTTGCTGTCCCCTCAAAATAACTCAACACAGTTAATACTGTAATGTCTAAACTGATGGCAACAAAAGTGAGTACACCCCTAAGTGAAAATGTCCAAATTGGGCCCAAAGTGTCAATATTTTGTGTGGCCACCATTATTTTCCAGCACTGCCTTAATCCTCTTGGGCAAGGAGTTCACCAGAGCTTCACATGTTGCCACTAGAGTCCCCTTCTACTCCTCTATGATGACATCATGGAGCTGGTGGATGTTAGAGACCTTGCGCTCCTCCACCTTCCATTTGAGGATGCCCCACAGATGCTCAATGGGGTTTAGGTCTGGAGACATGCTTGGCCAGTCCATCAACTTTATTCTCAGTTTCTTTGGCAAGGCAGTGGTTGTCTTGGAGGTGTGTTTGGGGTCGTTATGTTCCTGGCCCCTCCCTGTGTGAAATGGTAAGGGGGTACCCTACCATTTCACAAAAATTTTAAAATGACAAGAGACAGTTTTTGACCATTTCTTTATTTAAATGCTTCTCCTATCTTCTATCTTCCTTCGGCTTCTTCCTCCATCTTCTTCTTCTGGTTCTTCTGGTTCTTCCTCCGGTGTTCTCGTCTGGTACAGCGGGAGCCTCCTATCATGGTGGATGCGGAGCGGCCCGAGAAAAAGAAGGGAAGAAGACGCCGCGGAGGAAGATGCCGGACGAGAACACCGGAGGAAGAACCAGAAGAACCAGATGATGGAGGAAACCGAAGGAAGATAGAAGAAAGAAGATAGAAGATAGAAGAAAGAAGAAGCATTTAATTAATGGCATTGTCAAAAACTATCTCTTGTCATTTTTAACATTTTTGACACTTTTTTTGTGAAATGGTAGGGGTACTTTTGTACCCCCTTACCATTTTACACAGGGGGGGTGGGATCTGGGGGTCCCCTTGGTAAAGGGGGCTTCCAGATTCTGATAAGCCCCCCACCCACAGACCCCCACAACCACCGGGCAAGGGTTGTTGGGACTTTTTTCCTTTGAAATGTCATTTTGCTGTCAGACTGTTCTAAACACAGGAAACATGTGCCCCTTTACAGGCATACTATAGAAACCCCCCAGGTACAAAATTTAAAGGAATATTACACTTTTATTGTTTCAGTTTAAGCATTATTAAAATCACTGCTCCCGAAAAAACAGCCGTTTTTAAAACTTTTTTTGCATTGATCCATGTCCCCTGGGGCAGGACCCAGGTCCCCAAACACTTTTTATGACAATACCATGCATATAAGCCTTTAAAATTAGCACTTTTGATTTCTCCCATAGACTTTTAGAGGGTGTTCTGCAGCTTTCGAATTTGCCACAAACACCCCAAATTGTTCGCTGTTCGGTGAACTGGCGAACAGCCGATGTTCGAGTCGAACATGAGTTCGACTCGAACTCGAAGTTCATCCCTACCTGTCAGCCGTGAGCCCCAGGGGGGAGAGGGAGAGATCCGTCAAAGATCTTTTGATCAGGGATTCTGTGGATGCTGAGGATGGTGTGTTGACCATGTGGATTTCCATCTGTTTCCCTGGAGTGAGGTGCTGTGGGATGTGGGGTGGCTCTGACCTGTAGTTTGCCTGTCCCTCCTGGCTGGAATTGTGTGTTTGAGGTAATGCTGTGGCGGCCATCTTGGATTTCCCCTCCGTTTCTGCCCTCTCTAATTGCGGCCGTAAATCTCTCTTCGCTGCGGGTCTGGGCATATGGGAACATTCCCGGGTGTGTGTGGGACACCCGCTGTCATATGATGCCTCCTGGATGGCTATGCTCACTGCTGCAGGCGCCGCTGCAGCGGTATGGAGTGGAGCTCTCGGCTTAAGCGGCCATTTTTGGAACTCCGCCCATGCGCAGTTGTACCTTCAACTTTTTTATTTTGTTTTTGTAAGGATATCCTATGCACTGATGCAAATCCTGTGCTTTGTGCTGAAGGATTGTATTTCCCAGATTAAATGCATCACCTGGGGGATGTAAATTTCCAACAGGTGTATACATATAAATAGAAGTTTATAACTTATGTCTATATAGGTACAGCTACATTCAATGGGTAAAATTACCTTGTTTGTTTAACTATAAATCAATCCAGTGTGTAATATGTTGATTTATCCAGTATGTCAGAGCAGGCGGCTAGTCATACATTCATCACAAAATTAGTGGTATCATCAGTTCCTCACCGTTAAAGCACCCACATGCTGCATTGAAAGAAACATATGTGTGTATATATATATACACATGTACATATAAGACTAAATTAACTAGTCAGAGAGGGCTGAGACAGCTATCTCAAACCCCCAGGTAAACTGACCGTCATAGGTGTGCGCAGCCTACTGTATTAGGGTGTGCACCCCAAAGCTCAAACGCGCGCGCGTGTGTGTGTATGTATGTATAATTATAATTATATAGCAGTAGGGCAATTGACAGTGTCGGTAGAGCAATGGACTATGTCAGTAGGGCAGAGATTGGTGTCAGTATTTTTATTATTATTACTTTTTTACATTTGTATTTTTTTAATTATTTTTTACAATAATAATTGTTTTTTTTTACAATTTTTTTAGGAGCCCCATTGGGGGGACTTTGGTGAAATATCAGGGGTCTAAACAGACCCCTGATATCTCTCTTTTGAGACAGAGAAAGGGACTGAGGACAGAGATTCCCCAGTCCCTTTCTCTGCAGCCAAGCAGCAGGGGAAATCTTCACAGCACAGGGTGATTAGGGTGTGCCCAGGCACACCTGGCACACCCTGTGCACGCCTATGCTGACCGTATTGCAATATATTTTCAAAGGAAAGGGATGGTAAATGGTTACTTACTGAGAGTTGTCTTTCACTACATGCTCCTGTCCTGCAACTATCCAGCGTGTTGTATCCACATAAGTATAAGGTGTATACTGGGTGTTCTGTTTATATGGAAGCCTGCTGATGCCCTGACCTATCTCATCTGTGTGCATAATCAAGGTATGAACCAGCACATCAGTGTATTACCTCCCCATCCTGTATTGCACGCCCCTTCCAGCCATGAATAAATCAAAGGCCAGCTGTATGGCCTCCTCAGCATTCAAGGAGAATCCCAGCAATGGCCACTCCATGGAAACATGTCCGGCATTGTGATGCCATGCGCCAGCACACCATCCGCTGGTGTTGGACGCGCGCACGCGTGCAGCAGACACCAGCGCCTGGAGTCAGGCACTGAATGCCACTGATGTGGAGGGAGATCCCCAGCTGATGCCGGATGTATAGTGGACGGGACAAACCCTGGAGTCCACCCTCTGTGCCAGGAGACAGAGAAGGAAAGAGCCCCGACCATCCAACTGGTACAGGAACCACAGAAAGACCTGCATGGGGACACACACACAAAAAATGGGGGCACAGTTATTGCATACATCTATACATTTTTCTATATAGGTAATTATTTAACATGTACATGTAAAAATCCTTGTATAAAAAAGGCAAGGACTTTAACTTATCATTAGGGTTTATTAATTAAGTTTTAATCAGTTTTGTTTGTGTGTGTGTGTCCCCATGTAGGTCTTTTGGTGGTTTCCTGTTCCAGTTGGATGGTCGGGGCTCTTTCCTTCTCTGTCTAGTGGGGAGGGGGGAGGGAGGACTTCCTGCGTAAAAGCCATTGGGAATATCTTGCTTTTTGTTACAAGTTTCAACTATTTTTGCTTTCTGGCCACAATAACGCTGTTTTTTCTAGTATTTGTATTATATTGATGTATATATATATTTACATGAGAGCAATGGATATTATAAGATATATGTAGAAAATTTATGGAACACTTTATATGAGTACTGGCACTTTATTTATGTGAATACAGTAAACCCATGTGGGTACTGTCAATAGAACAACTTGTTTATGAATATGTTGGAGAAAGATTTAATATTTTTGATTATAGCACAAGCATGACTTTCATATATGGACTTACATTGTGATTATATAACTATGGTTGAAATTCTGTGTTAGAGGTAGGTAGAGTTTGTAGCGTTGCATTGTTCTTTTTGTTATAACATTTAAAACTAGAAAAGCTACAATTTCTGGGGAAATTGTGTGAAGTGTTCTTGCCTCCACCAGTAGTCTACAACTGGAGTGGGCAGAGTAACTGGGAGGAGTGGCTTGAGTTACTGTTGTGTGGTTGGAGTGGCTGGAGTAACTGTGGAAAGGTTGGACTGGGCAGAGTAACTTTATGGAGTGAGCAGAGTAACTGTGTGGAGTGTTTGGAGTGAGTAAAGATAGTAAACATTACACTAACCAATTGATTGATCAAGTTTAAAAAGTGCACATGACAAGCTTGATAGAGTGAGAAATGCATTTCAACTTTTATTTATTTATATAGCACATTTAATTGCAACATTGTTGCCCAAAGTGCTTCACAGTTACATTAAAACATACATTTATAAAAACATTAGCAGCATTATCAAGCCTAGCAGATGAAGGTATGACCACATGCATTTAGGGGGTCTCAGCATCTTGACATAGAATGGAGGTGAAGGTGTGCTATCTGTTTGATGATAATCATTGTTTAACCAGTTGCCGACCGCCGCACGATGATGTACGTCGACAGAGCGGCACGGGCAGGCAAAAGGACTTATAGGTACGATCGGACCCCCCCCCAGTGCCTGCGGCGGTCGGCAAATCTCCCCCGGCGATCGGTGGTGACTGCAACTTGTTTATGAATATGTTGGAGAAAGATTTAATATTTTTGATTATAGCACAAGCATGACTTTCATATATGGACTTACATTGTGATTATATAACTATGGTTGAAATTCTGTGTTAGAGGTAGGTAGAGTTTGTAGCGTTGCATTGTTCTTTTTGTTATAACATTTAAAACTAGAAAAGCTACAATTTCTGGGGAAATTGTGTGAAGTGTTCTTGCCTCCACCAGTAGTCTACAACTGGAGTGGGCAGAGTAACTGGGAGGAGTGGCTTGAGTTACTGTTGTGTGGTTGGAGTGGCTGGAGTAACTGTGGAAAGGTTGGACTGGGCAGAATAACTTTATGGAGTGAGCAGAGTAACTGTGTGGAGTGTTTGGAGTGAGTAAAGATAGTAAACATTACACTAACCAATTGATTGATCAAGTTTAAAAAGTGCACATGACAAGCTTGATAGAGTGAGAAATGCATTTCAACTTTTATTTATTTATATAGCACATTTAATTGCAACATTGTTGCCCAAAGTGCTTCACAGTTACATTAAAACATACATTTATAAAAACATTAGCAGCATTATCAAGCCTAGCAGATGAAGGTATGACCACATGCATTTAGGGGGTCTCAGCATCTTGACATAGAATGGAGGTGAAGGTGTGCTATCTGTTTGATGATAATCATTGTTTAACCAGTTGCCGACCGCCGCACGACGATGTACGTCGACAGAGCGGCACGGGCAGGCAAAAGGACTTACAGGTACGATCGGACCCCCCCGGTGAGTGCGGCGGTCGGCAAATCTCCCCCGGCGATCGGTGGTGAGGGGGAGGCCATCCATTCGTGGCCCCCCCCTCGCGATCGCTCCCAGCCAATGGGATCATTTCCCTGCCTCTGTATTGTACACAGAGGCAGAGGAAATTATGTCATCTCTCCTCGGCTCGGTATTTTCCGTTCCGGGCCGATAAGAGAAGACTGCAATGTGAGTGCACCAACACACACACACACAGTAGAACATGCCAGGCACACAAAACACCCCGATCCCCCCCCGATCGCCCCCCGATCCCCCCAATCACCCCTCCCCCCTGTCACAAACTGACACCAAGCAGGTTTTTTTTTTTTTTTCTGATTACTGTATTGGTGTCAGTTTGTGACAGTTACAGTGTTAGGTCAGTGAGTGTTAGCCCCCTTTAGGTCTAGGATACCCCCCTAACCCCCCCTAATAAAGTTTTAACCCCTTGATCACCCCCCGTCACCAGTGTCGCTAAGCGATCATTTTTCTGATCGCTGTATTAGTGTCGCTGGTGACGCTAGTTAGGGACGTAAATATTTAGGTTCGCCGTCAGCGTTTTATAGCGACAGGGACCCCCATATACTATCTAATAAATGTTTTAACCCCTTGATTGCCCCCTAGTTAACCCTTTCACCACTGATCACCCGTATAACCGTTACGGGTGACGCTGGTTAGTTCGTTTATTTTTTATAGTGTCAGGGCACCCGCCGTTTATTACCGAATAAAGGTTTAGCCCCCTGATCGCCCGGCGGTGATATGCATCGCCCCAGGCAGCGTCAGATTAGCACCAGTACCGCTAACACCCACGCACGCAGCATACGCCTCCCTTAGTGGTATAGTATCTGATCGGATCAATATCTGATCCGTTCAGATCTATACTAGCGTCTCCAGCAGTTTAGGGTTCCCAAAAACGCAGTGTTAGCGGGATCAGCCCAGATACCTGCTAGCACCAGCGTTTTGCCCCTCCGCCCGGCCCAGCCTAGCCCACCCAAGTGCAGTATCGATCGATCACTGTCACTTACAAAACACTAAACGCATAACTGCAGCGTTTGCAGAGTCAGGCCTGATCCCTGCGATCGCTAACAGTTTTTTTGGTAGCGTTTTGGTGAACTGGCAAGCACCAGCCCCAGGCAGCGTCAGGTTAGCGCCGGTCGCGCTAACACCCACGCACACACCGTACACCTCCCTTAGTGGTATAGTATCTGAACTGATCAATATCTGATCTGATCCGATCAGATCTATACTGGCGTCCCCAGCAGTTTAGGGTTCCCAAAAACGCAGTGTTAGTGGGATCAGCCCAGATACCTGCTAGCACCTGCGTTTTGCCCCTCCGCCCGGCCCAGCCCAGCCCAGCCCACCCAAGTGCAGTATCGATCGATCACTGTCACTTACAAAACACTAAACGCATAACTGCAGCGTTCGCAGAGTCAGGCCTGATCCCTGCGATCGTTAACAGTTTTTTTGGTAGCGTTTTGGTGAACTGGCAAGCGCCAGCGGCCTAGTACACCCCGGTCGTAGTCAAACCAGCACTGCAGTAACACTTGGTGACGTGGCGAGTCCCATAAGTGCAGTTCAAGCTGGTGAGGTGGCAAGCACAAATAGTGTCCCGCTGCCACCAAAAAGACAAACACAGGCCCGTCGTGCCCATAATGCCCTTCCTGCTGCATTCGCCAATCCTAATTGGGAACCCACCACTTCTGCAGCGCCCGTACTTCCCCCATTCACATCCCCAACCAAATGCAGTCGGCTGCATGAGAGGCATTTTTATGTCCTCCCGAGTAACCCTACCCAACGAACCCCCCCAAAAAAGATGTTGTGTCTGCAGCAAACGCGGATATAGGCGTGACACCCGCTATTATTGTCCCTCCTGTCAATCCTGGTCTTTGCATTGGTGAATGTTTTGAACGCTACCATTCACTAGTTGAGTATTAGCATAGGGTACAGCATTGCACAGACTAGGACACACTTTCACAGGGTCTCCCAAGATGCCATCGCATTTTGAGAGACCCGAACCTGGAACCGGTTACCGTTATAAAAGTTACAGTTACAAAAAAAGTGTAAAAAAAAAAAAAAAACACAAACAAAAATATAACATAAAAAATAATAGTTGTTGTTTTATTGTTCTCTCTCTCTCTCTATTCTCTCTATTGTTCTGCTCTTTTTTACTGTATTCTATTCTGCAATGTTTTATTGTTATTATGTTTTATCATGTTTGCTTTTCAGGTATGCAATTTTTTATACTTTACCGTTTACTGTGCTTTATTGTTAACCATTTTTTTGTCTTCAGGTACACCATTCACGACTTTGAGTGGTTATACCAGAATGATGCTTGCAGGTTTAGGTATCATCTTGGTATCATTCCTTTCAGCCAGCGGTCGGCTTTCATGTAAAAGCAATCCTAGCGGCTAATTAGCCTCTAGACTGCTTTTACAAGCAGTGGGAGAGAATGCCCCCCCCACCGTCTTCCGTGTTTTTCTCTGGCTCTCCTATCTCAAGAGGGAACCTGAGAATGCAGCCGGTGATTCAGCCAGCTGACCATAGAGCTGATCAGAGACCAGAGTGGCTCCAAACATCTCTATGGCTTAAGAAACCGGAAGCTACGAGCATTTTATGACTTAGATTTCGCCGGATGTAAATAGCGCCATTGGGAAATTGGGGAAGCACACCCAAAGCTATTTGCTGAGCGGTATAGTGAGTATTTTGCAGACCTCACTTTTTGTCACAAAGTTTTGAAAATTAAAAAAAGAAAAAAAAAATTTTTTTTTTGTCTTTCTTCATTTTCAAAAACAAATGAGAGCTGCAAAATACTCACCATGCCTCTCAGCAAATAGCTTGGGGTCATTTGGGGGGGTTTGTGCCACCTGGGCATTCCATGACCTCCGAAACTGTGATAGGCAGTGAAGAGTGAAATCAAAAATGTACACCCTTAGAAATCCTGAAGGCGGTGATTGGTTTTCGGGGTGCCCGTACGCGGCTAGGCTCCTAAAAAGTCCCACACATGTGGTATCCCCGTACTCAAGAGAAGCAGCAGAATGTATTTTTGGGTGCAATTCCACATATGCCCATGACCTGTGTGAACAATATATCATTTAGTGACAACTTTGTGCAAAAAAAAAATAAATAAATAAATAAATTGTCACTTTCCCGCAACTTGTGTCAAAATATAAAATATTCCATGGACTCAACATGCCTCTCAGCAAATAGCTTGGGGTGTCTACTTTCCAAAATGGGGTCATTTGGGGGGGTTTGTGCCATCTGGGCATTTTATGGCCTTCAAAACTATGATAGGTAGTGAGGAGTAAAATCAAAAATATACGCCCTTAGAAATCCTGAAGGCAGTGATTGGTTTTCGGGGCCCCGTATGCGGCTAGGCTCCCAAAAAGTCCCACACATGTGGTATCTCCATACTCAGGAGAAGCAGCTAAATGTATTTTGGGGTGCAATTCCACATATGCCCATGGCCTGTGTGAGCAATATATCATTTAGTGACAACTTTTTGTAATTTTTTTTTTTTTTTGTCATTATTCAATCACTTGGGACAAAAAAAATGAATATTCAATGGGCTCAACATGCCTCTTAGCAATTTCCTTGGGGTGTCTACTTTCCAAAATGGGGTCATTTGGGGGGGTTTTATACTGCCCTGCCATTTTAGCACCTCAAGAAACAACATAGGCAGTCATAAATTAAAGGCTGTGTAAATTCCAGAAAATGTACCCTAGTTTGTAGGCGCTATAACTTTTGCGCAAACCAATAAATATACACTTATTGACATTTTTTTTACCAAAGACATGTGGCCAAATACATTTTGGCCTAAATGTATGACTAAAATTGAGTTTATTGGATTTTTTTTAGAACAAAAAGTAGAAAATATCATTTTTTTTCAAAATTTTCGGTCTTTTTCCGTGTATAGCGCAAAAAATAAAAACGGCAGAGGTGATCAAATACCATCAAAAGAAAGCTCTATTTGTGGGAAGAAAAGGACGCAAATTTTGTTTGGGTACAGCATTGCATGACCGCGCAATTAGCAGTTAAAGCGACGCAGTGCCAAATTGGAAAAAGTGCTCTGGTCAGGAAGGGGGTAAATCCTTCCGGGGCTGAAGTGGTTAAAACCACTGTTTCCTGGCAATGCTTATGCCCTGTTTATGCTTCACAACCACTGCTCAAAACAAAATACACAGGATCATGACAGCTATAATAACTGTGCAGTACTTCAAACGGTCGTATTTTAGAAACTATAAATCCTACAGCGAAGAGCATTATATTGTGAGAATCACAAGACCCAGACTTAGATTTTGATGCATTGTATGTCTCTGAAATATTAAAAATGAAGGCATAGTCGCAGTTTAGATATTGCCCTTCAAATTTGAAGTGGCTAGAGTGGAGTTTTAATGAATGTCAAAGGGCGGCATGAGTTTCAAACAAATGGTCATATTGTGAAAACTATCAGGACTATGGCTTAGCTGTGGACATTGAAAAAACAAGTAAATATCTGCGCTAACTGAAAAGAACACAAAAAGCAGCTAGCATAGTTTGTAGATTGCATCAAACATAAGTATAAAAGTCCAAATGCAGCGCTAAAATAAAATAAATGTCCAAATAATGATAATAGTCCATAGAACTCAATCAGCAATAAAAGATGATGTGAAACCTCCACCAAGCTTCAGTGTGTAAAAGGAAAGCACACCACACCCACGTGCTATCAGTCTGCTTACCAGAAAGATATAAAAAATAGGCGATGTACTCATATATTGCAGAGAGTCAGCAGCAAATCCAAATGGCACACTCCATCATGGGCAGGCACAGCATGGAAACAATCAGGTCACCACATATCAGAAAGCTCAGGACTCGTATTAACGATGGACAGGTTGGTGCAGTCATCAGCAGGAACAAACCAGCAAACAGAAAGCAACAAATAGTGAAGCCCGTAAGGTAAAACAGTAGTAGTTTATTGTAGTCTACTTACAGGTATGAAGTAAAAATCATCACAGAAAACAGGAACAATCCGCGGTTCTCAGGCTGGTCAATGCAAGTACGCTGAGAACCGCGGATTGTTCCTGTTTTCTGTGATGATTTTTACTTCATACCTGTAAGTAGACTACAATAAACTACTACTGTTTTACCTTACGGGCTTCACTATTTGTTGCTTTCTGTTTGCTGGTTTGTTCCTGCTGATGACTGCACCAACCTGTCCATCGTTAATACGAGTCCTGAGCTTTCTGATATGTGGTGACCTGATTGTTTCCATGCTGTGCCTGCCCATGATGGAGTGTGCCATTTGGATTTGCTGCTGACTCTCTGCAATATATGAGTACATCGCCTATTTTTTATATCTTTCTGGTAAGCAGACTGATAGCACGTGGGTGTGGTGTGCTTTCCTTTTACACACTGAAGCTTGGTGGAGGTTTCACATCATCTTTTATTGCTGATTGAGTTCTATGGACTATTATCATTATTTGGACATTTATTTTATTTTAGCGCTGCATTTGGACTTTTAGCTGTGGACATGTTTAGTGGCAGCAGGGATAGCTGAACATTTTTATATAAGATTTGTGTAAGTGGGCTTGAAAATGAAGGAGTGGTGGCAGTTTAGAAATCATGTTCTGATTTTTCAGCTTTTGTCACCTCCCACTCTAGTTTTGAACATTTCGCCATTCATTCCTATGGGACCAATTTTGCCGCAAAAATGACGATATTTCGTGAACCATTCGGCGAAAAGTTCCACAAAGTAATAGCTCACCCATCAGGAACAATCCACACGTTTCGGTATATTACTGTCTATGTAGTGTAAAAGCTGTGGAAGCAGTTAGGGTGGTAAATTTGGCTATAATAAGAATAACTAGAAAATGCATTTCCTGGGGAAAATGAGTGGGAATGCTGAATAGCTGAATTGCTAAAATGGCCCCCATCAAAACTTCCCTCATCAAAACTGCCCCCATCAAAACTGCCTCATCAAAATTGCCCCATCAAAATTGTCCCCATCAAAACTGCCCCATCAAAACTGTCCCATCATAATTGCCACATCAAAACTGCCCCATCAAAACTGCCCCATCAGAATTGCCCCATCAAAACTGCCCCATCATATTGCCACCACCAAAACTGCCCCATCATATTGCCACCATAAAAACTGCCCCCATCATATTGCCATCAAAACTGCCCCATCAGAATTGCCCTATCAAAATTGTCCCCATCAAAACTGCCCCATCATATTGCCACCATCAAAACTGCCCCATCAAAACTGCCTCATTATATTCCTCTATTATAAATCAGTATATGGTGTGTCTGTCCCCTCCCCCGAGCTCTGTAATCAGAGCTGAGATGCTTCAGCCAACTCCCCCCCTGTGTATAACAGAAGTTTTGGTAACCATGGCAACAAAACCAGCACAGTACACTCTGATTATTTTGTGAACATTTTAAAGTTTGTTTGGCGACTGTAGGTGAAAGTATGAAGGAGCTGAAAATTTTGGGAGCGGAAGAAGATTTTAAGGATCTGAAGCATGCTCCCATTGACTTCAATGTTAAAAAAAGTGTTAAAAAGCGTAATATTTTAAAAAGTATAAATAGTAGAAAAAAAGTTGAAAAAATCCCATCATTAGCTGAAAGGGACGAACATTTTAATAGTTGAATGGTTTTAATAGCTGAAAGTATGCAGAAGTTACGCAGAGCCAAAAAACGTACGGAATAATAAATAAAACTAGAAAATGCATTTCCTGGGGAAAATGTGTGGGAATGCTGAATAGCTGAATTGCTAAAATGGCCCCCAGCAAAACTGCCCCATCATATTGCCACCATCAAAACTGCCCCATCAGAATTGCCCCATCAAAACTGCCCCATCATATTGCCACCATCAAAACTGCCCCATCAGACTTGCCCCATCAAAACTGCCCCATCAGAATTGCCCCATCAAAACTGCCCCATCATTTTGCCACCATCAAAACTGCCCCCATCATATTGCCATCAAAACTGCCCCATCAGAATTGCCCCATCAAAATTGTCCCCATCAAAACTGCACCATCATATTGCCACCATCAATACTGCCTCATCAGAATTGCCCCATCAAAACTGCCCCATTAAAACTGCCCCATCATATTGCCACCATCAAAACTGTCCCATCAAAACTGCCCCATCATATTGCCACCATCAAAACTGCTCCATCAAAATTGTCCCCATCAAAACTGCTCCATCAAAATTGTCCCCATCAAAACTGCCCCATCATATTGCCACCATCAGAATTGCCCCTTCAAAACTGCCCCATCATATTCCTCTATTATAAATCAGTACATGGTGTGTCTGTCCCCTCCCCTGGGCTCTGTAATCAGAGCTGAGATGCTCCAGCCACCTCCCCCCCTGTGTATAACAGAAGCTTTGGTAACCATGGCAACAAAAGCAACACAGTACACTGTTTTTAATGGCTAAAATTTCCTGAAATGACCACTAAACAAACAGCTTTTTCACAAAAACTGTAAAAGATATCAAACTGAAAAGATATAGCAGATAGCCGAATATTTTGTGAACATTTTAAAGTTTGTTTGGCGTCTGTAGGTGAAAGTATGAGAGAGCTGAAACTTTTGGGAGCGGAAGAAGATTTTAAGGATTTCAAGCATGCTCCCATTGACTTCAATGTTAAAAAAAGTGGTAAAAAGCTTAATATTTTTTCTCGGGTTCCTTTACTATGATACTGGTGGTTCTATAGTAAAGTATAATGTTAAGTGGGCTCCCCACAAAACCACAAAAACACAAAACCACAAAACTACAGCTTACATCTCTCCGCCTAAGCGGAGTGGCGGATCTGTCCCCCGGTCCGCATCCGATCAAAGACCCCGTCTTTTCTCACTCCCCCACACAGCAAGTCCCTAAGGACACCAGCTGATACTCCAGGACTTTTTTTTCCTCCCCTAGGTGAGGCAGATTTTCTAACCTCACCTCTGGTGTATCTTCTTTGCTCGATTCCTCTCTTCTCTCTTTCCCTACCCTATACAACCTCCCCCTCCCTTCCTCTCCTTCTCTCCTCCCCATCTCCTATCCCCATTTTTCTTCTCTTCTCTCTCCTACATCCCAGACTCATTCCTGCTTCATTACTTCTCACTCCTCCTCTCCCCTTCTTCTTTTTTCTTCCTTCCCCTTTTTCTCCTCTTTCTCTTCGCTAATTCTCTTTCTCTCCTGTTCTGCCCCTAGGCTCCGGGGGTTGACTGACCCCGCCCAGCCCCCTCCTTGACAGCCCTCACACATTTTCCACCACTACTTACCAAATTGCACTTTGGTGGGGCTTGATCCCCAGACGCAAACAGTGCATAACCATGCAATCGAAACCATTAACCGAACTTTCCTTAACGCTAAAATGTATATCCCTAAACGTAAAAGGTCTTAACCTTCCTGAGAAACGCTCCCAGGTCTTGACATCTCTCTCTAAACACAAAGCTCATTTTATTTTTTTGCAAGAGACCCACTTCCGCTCCGACACAATACCTAAACTCGCCAATCACATATATCCTACAGCTCACCATGCCACGAACCCAGATGCCAAAACGAAAGGCGTCTCAATATTAATCTCCAAACATGCAAACTTTCTTCTTACAGACTCATTGATTGACCCGGCGGGCAGATATATCTTCCTCATAGGGAAGTACGCAAACAAACCAATAACATTGGCAAACGTTTACTGCCCCAATGAACATCAAGTCTCCTTCTTTAGAGACATCTGTGATCGGCTGGCATCCTTCCAGGAGGGCCTAGTTCTCCTTGGAGGAGATTTTAACGTTCCCCTGAATCCACTATTGGACTCTTCATCAGGCTCTTCTGCCCTAACGTACAGGGCTCTACGTCAGATCAAAACCCAATTACAAAACCTGACCCTTCACGATACATGGCGCACATTATCACCCACAGTAAAAGATTACACATTTTTCTCTGCTCCAAACCAAAAGTATTCTAGAATCGATTATTTTTTCCTCTCCCAATCCGATCTCCCATTTTTAAAACAATCCACGATAGAACCGATGTTTCTATCAGACCATCATCCCATTACGGTTACACTATCCTTTCCCGAAACTCAACCACGAACTAAATTATGGCGATTTAACCCTTCGCTGCTCGGGGATCCGGTCTCCCTAGACCACATACGCACGTGCATCCTCAACTACTTCGCTGAGAATTCGTCACCTGAAATCTCTCTTATCTCCCTCTGGGAGGCTCACAAGTGCGTGGTCCGGGGGGAGCTGATTGCTCTGGCGGCTAAAACCAAAAAACTAAACCAAGAACTTATTAATTCACTTATCGAAACAATTAGATCCCTAGAAAGAACACACAAACGAACACAGGCAGTCGCCACTTTACAAGAGCTATCTTACACCCGCGCTCTTCTTAAAATAGAATTAGACAAACGCTCTAGCAGGCGCTACATCCTCTCCCAGAGGATCTTTTACGAGCAAGGGAACAAATGTGGCCGCTTGCTGGCACGCTCAGTCCAATCTGCTAAAACCCCTACCAGAATACATCACATACGCAATCCCAAGGGAGATCTCCTGGTCAAGAATGAGGAAATCGCTAGAGAATTTGAGACTTTTTACTCAAAACTATATAACCTGTGTCCTGAACAAATGTCTCAGAACGCCCAGAAAACCCGCTCTGACCTCATTAAATCTTTCCTCTCCAAATATAGCCCCAAGCCAATATCGCCCCAACTTAAACTAGAACTTGATAAACCCATATCTTTAACTGAAATTGAAGTGGCAATTAAACAAATGAAGCTTGGCAAAAGCCCTGGTCCCGACGGTTACACTCTCCAATATTATAAAACATTTTCAGACATCCTTTCCCCTACACTCCTATCTACATTTAACGCCTTAGCTGATGCCCAATTTGATCCTTCCAGAATGTTAGCGGCCCACATCTCGGTCATACCAAAAGAGGGTAAAGACCCTTCATCAGTCGCGAACTACAGGCCAATATCCCTATTAAACGTGGACATCAAATTGTATGCAAAAATTCTTGCTATTAGACTACTCCCCTTAATACCAAACCTTGTATCCCTTGACCAGGTAGGGTTTGTCCCGGGTAGAGAAGCCCGAGACAATGTAATCCGCACATTAAACTTACACCACTGGATTTCGACCACTAAAACCCAGGGATTTCTCCTTTCCCTTGACGCCGAGAAGGCGTTTGACAGGGTGGCCTGGGACTACATGCACGAAGCTCTTTCAGCGATTGGGATCGGAGATCGTATGCTTTCCTCTATTATGGCATTGTACTCTGGTCCCTCCGCTGCAGTTAGAGTTAACGGCCTCCTGTCGGGCGCCTTCTCGGTCAGGAATGGCACACGTCAGGGCTGCCCTCTATCACCACTTCTCTATATCCTCACCTTAGAACCCTTCCTCAATAAACTAAGAAACAACCCTGATATTCGGGGCATTGTGGTAAAAGGGAGAGAGTACAAGGTAGCGGCATTTGCCGACGATATTTTGCTCTCACTACAAGCACCCCGTGTCTCGCTCCCAAATCTTCTACATGAAATTGACCTCTTTAACAAAATATCCAACTTAAAAATCAATCACACCAAATCACAGGCCCTGAATATCTCGCTTCCCCCCCAAGAAGTGACAAGTTGTCAAGAATCCTTTCCGTTTCAATGGCAAAAAAACGCCCTCACCTACCTAGGGATACAGATCCCACCCCACTTATCAAACCTATATGTATTGAATTTCCAGGTAGCTCTTCTTAAAGCCCAAAATTTTCTCAAAGAATGGAAGACATTAAATGTCTCCTGGTTTGGGCGAGCAGCTCTGATTAAAATGCTTATCTTACCGCGCCTACTATATCTCATACAAACAATACCAATAGCCCTGCCAACTAACTTTTTTACAACATACCAAAAAATCTGCTCAACATTTTTATGGAGAGATTCTCCCCCCCGCATTAAATATTCTAGACTCACCTTATCTAAATCCAGGGGCGGAATAGGATTGCCGGATCTGGGCAAATATTATAGTGCAAGCCATCTTACGAGGATAGCGGATTGGAATATCCACATCCTCAAGAAATCCTGGATTGCCCTGGAAAATGCCGTATCACATCTTCCTTTACACTTACTCCCGTGGTTATCCCCTAAGCACTGGCCACAACCAATAATGACACATCCACTAGTCTATCCGTCCCTATTAGCATTCAGAAAGGCTTCACTTAAGGGAAACTTAGCCTCAATCCCAGGCCCCTTAACTTCGTTAAGAGGAAACCCTGCTTTCCCCCCAGGCTCCCACACCAATTTCCTGCAGAAAGAATGGCCACATGAAGATGTTCTAATCATGCATTTCTATCAGGACGGGAAAATCATGCCCCTAGAAAAACTCATAGAAATATCCAAAACCTCAGCATTTTCCTTCTGGACCTACAGGCAAATCAGACATTTCCTGGAATCTCACATCAATCAAACTCACGGGATTAAACAGCTCACTCAGTTTGAAACCCTGTGTCACCGTAAAATCCCACAAAGACACCTCATCTCTCTTCTGTACACTTTGCTTAATGATCCCTTGACACCTACTATCTCATCTTCACAGAGCTCATGGAACAGGGACCTTTCGACACCCTTAACAAATGAGGAATGGAATAAGGTCCATGAATACATACACAAGGGTTCATTGAATGTTACTACACAAGAGAACGGGTATAAGATAGCTACCAGATGGTATAGAACCCCCTCAAGACTCCACAAATTTAAGACCTCTATCCCCAACACTTGCTGGCGATGCGGAGTGGAAGTGGGTACTATGCTCCATATATGGTGGGACTGCGCAATCCTCCAACCCTTTTGGAAGGAGGTTCATAAATTAATAGCACAAATTACCACATTTACTCTCGACTTTACCCCAGCCCAATACCTTCTACACCATACATCATTATCCAAACAAAACTACTTCAAATCCCTAGCGATGCATCTAGGTAATGCTGCTAGACTATGCGTCCCAAAACATTGGCAATCGACATCTGTTCCATCAATCGGTGAATGGTTTGCAAGAATTTCCAAAACAAAAGACATGGAAGAGCTTATTCATGTTTCTCAGGATAGGGTTCAGAAGTTCACGGCTACATGGTCCTGTTGGATACACTTCACGACTACTGAGGGATACCGCCAGTATCTTCCAAGGGTCTCCATACAAACATAGCCACTTTCAACCAGGAGGGCTGTCCCTGTCTGTGCTTTCCCCTCAGGTTCTGGGGGGGGCGGGTTTGGTTGCACCCCGGAGCCATCCTCTTCTGCTTCCATTAGCCTTACCTCCAAATACTACCCTCCCTACTCCCCTTTCTCTTTCACATACACCTCACTTCTCACATTTAACCTCTTCCCCTTTCTTTCTTATCTCTTACGACTCTCTTTAATCCATGATTCACTCTGGACCCCCACATCTATCTTCCTGGTGGTCTACCCATTCTATCTCTCTGTTTCCTCTTCACTATTATACCCTTTCTCTTTTACCTAACCCTCTCTTTTATTTTTGAGTATTACTTCCCCCCCTTTTTTCCTTTCCTCTCTTTCCCCTTTCCCCCTCCTCCTCCCTTCTTTTTCTTCCCCTTCCCTCCTCTCCTTCCTCTTTAGATCATTCTATTTTCCTCTCCTCTGTTAGCAACCCTTGTATAGTTGTCTCATTTTCTTTATGCCCTAAGATGAGGGCCTCCACTTGTCGATCTTGAAGCTTCGGGACACTCAACATTTGTGCCTGG
The DNA here is from genome assembly GCF_042186555.1 of Aquarana catesbeiana. Taxonomy (NCBI): domain Eukaryota; kingdom Metazoa; phylum Chordata; class Amphibia; order Anura; family Ranidae; genus Aquarana; species Aquarana catesbeiana. The sequence goes on from NC_133324.1 coordinate 772,666,376, forward strand.
GGCGGGTCTCGACGTTCCCTGAGCCCTTACCCGGGACTGGCCCGGTGCTCAATTCCCCCCTTAATACTCGCCGAAAGATGATGTGAGTGGGGGGAGTTTTGCACTGGAATTTAACACCCCGTTGAGAAGTTTCATGTTTTTGCTCCCAACATTATCTTAAATCATTTTCCCGATCAACCTTCTACTAGCATTTTGTTGGAAAACGTATGAATACAATGTTAATTGTTCTTTAAGCTATGTGACGATTGTACAAGATTCTATGTACGATTTCTGTTTGTGATATATTTTTTCTATAAATAAAATCTTTATGGAAAAAAAAGCTTAACATTTTAAAAAGTATAAATAGTAGAAAAAAAGTTGAAAAAGTCCCATCATCAGCTGAAGGAGACTAACATTTTAATAGTTGAATGGTTATAATAGCTGAAAGTATGCAGAAGTTACGCAGAGCCAAAAAACGTATGGAATAATAAATAATATATAAAATTAAAAATAAATAAAAAAACGAATAAAGCAGTCCCACTAATAAATAAAATCGAATAACAATAGTGGGATTGCTAAAGCATTCCCACTAAATAAAATTAAAAACTAGAAAATGCATTTCCTGGGGAAAATGCGTGGGAATGATGAATAGCTGAATTGCTAATACGGCCGCCATCAAAACTGCCCCCATCATATTGCCATCAAAACTGCCCCATCAGAATTGCCACATCAAAATTGTCCCCATCAAAACTACCCCATCATATTGCCACCATCAAAACTGCCCCATCAGAATTGCCCCATCAGAACTGCCCCATCAAAACTGCCCCATCAAAATTGCCCCATCAAAACTGCCCCATCATATTGCCACCATCAAAACTGCCCCAATCATATTGCTATCAAAACTGCCCCATCAGAATTGCCCCATCAAAACTGCCCCATCAGAATTGCCCCATCAAAACTGCCCCATCATATTGCCACCATCAAAACTGCCCCATCAGAATTGCCCCATCAAAACTGTCCCATCATATGGCCACCATCAAAACTGCCCCATCAGAATTGCCACCATCAAAACTGCCCCATCATAATTGCCCCATCAAAACTGCCCCATCAGAATTGCCCCATCAAAACTGCCCCATCATATTCCTCTATTATAAATCAATACATGGTGTGTCTGTTCCCTCCCCCGGGCTCTGTAATCAGAGCTGAGATGCTCCAGCCACCTCCCCCCTGTGTATAACAGAAGCTTTTGTAACCATGGCAACAAAACCAGCACATTACACTCTGATTAATGGCTAAAATTTCATGAAATGACCTCTAAACAAAAAGCTTTTTCACAAAAACTGAAGGAGCTGAAAATTTTGGGAGCGGAAGAAGATTTTAAGGATCTGAAGCATGCTCCCATTGACTTCAATGTTAAAAAAAGTGTTAAAAAGCTTAATATTTTAAAAAGTATAAATAGTAGAAAAAAGTTGAAAAAGTCCCATCATCAGCTGAAAGAGACGAACATTTTAATAGTTGAATGGTTATAATAGCTGAAAGTATGCAGAAGTTACTCAGAGCCAAAAACGTACGGAATAATAAATAAATAAAAACTAGAAAATGCATTTCCTGGGGAAAATGCGTGGGAATGCTGAATAGCTGAATTGCTAAAACGGCCCCCAGCAAAACTGCCCCCATCATATTGCCATCAAAACTGCCCCATAAAAATTGCCACCATCAAAACTGCCCCATAAGAATTGCCCCATCAAAACTGCCCCATCATATTGCCACCATCAAAACTGCCCCATCAGAATTGCCCCATCAAAACTGCCCCATCGGAATTGCCCCATAAAAACTGCCCCATCAGAATTGCCCCATCAAAACTGTCCCATCATATTGCCACCATCAAAACTGCCACATCAGAATTGTCCCATCAAAACTACACCATCATATTGCCACCATCAAAACTGCCCCATCAGAATTGCCCCATCAGAATTGCCCCATCAGAACTGCCCCATCAGAACTGCCCCATCAGAACTGCCCCATCATATTGCCACCATCAAAACTGCCCCATCATATTGCCACCATCAAAACTGCCCCATCATATTGCTATCAGAATTGCCCCATCAAATCTGCCCCATCAGAATTGCCCCATCAAAACTGCCCCATCATATTGCAACCATCAAAACTGCCCCATCAGAATTGCCCCATCAAAACTGCCCCATCAGAATTGCCACCATCAAAACTGCCCCATCAGAATTTCCCCATCAAAACTGCCCCATCATATTCCTCTATTATAAATCAGTACATGGTGTGTCTGTCCCCTCCCCGGGGCTCTGTAATCAGAGCTGAGATGCTCCAGCCACCTCCCCCTGTGTATAACAGAAGCTTTGGTAACCATGGCAACAAAAGCAACACAGTACACTCTGATTAATGGCTAAAATTTCATGAAATGACCTCTAAACAAAAAGCTTTTTCACAAAAACTGTAAAAGATATCAAACTGAAAAGATATAGCCAGATAGCTGAATATTTTGTGAACATTTTAAAGTTTGTTTGGCGTCTGTAGGTGAAAGTATGAAGGAGCTGAAAATTTTGGGAGCGGAAGAAGATTTTAAGGATCTGAAGCATGCTCCCATTGACTTCAATGTTAAAAAAAGTGTTAAAAAGCTTAATATTTTAAAAAGTATAAATGGTAGAAAAAAAACTGAAAAAGTCCCATCATCAGCTGAAAGAGACGAACATTTTAATAGTTGAATGGTTTTAATAGCTAAAAGTACGCAGAGCCAAAAAACGCACGGAATAATAAAGAAATAAAAATAAATAAAATCGAACAACAATAGTGGGACTGCTAAAGCAGTCCCACTATAAAATCGAATTACAATAGTGGGACTGCTACAGCTAAAGCAGTCCCACTAATAAATAAAAAAACGAATAACAATAGTGGGACTGCTAAAGCATTCCCACTAACTAGAAAATGCATTTCCTGGGAAAATGCGTGGGAATGCTGAATAGCTGAATTTCTAAAACGGCCCCCATCAAAACTTCCCCCATCATACTGCCATCAAAACTTCCCCATCAGAATTGCCCCATCAAAATTGTCCCCATCAAACCTGCCCCATCATATTGCCACCATCAAAACTGCCCCATCATATTGCCACCATCAAAACTGCCCCCATCATATTGCCACCATCAAAACTGCCCCCATCATATTGCCATCAAAACTGCCCCATCAGAATTGCCCCATCAAAATTGTCCATCATATTGCCACCATCAAAACTGCCCCCACCATATTGCCACCATCAAAACTGCTCCATCAGAATTGTCCCCATCAAAACTGCTCCATCAAAATTGTCCCCATAAAAACTGCTCCATCAAAATTGTCCCCATCAAAACTGCCCCATCATATTGCCACCATCAAAATTGTCCCCGTCAAAACTGCCCCATCATATTCCTCTATTATAAATCAGTACATGGTGTGTCTGTCCCCTCCCCCGGGCTCTGTAATCAGAGCTGAGATGCTCCAGCCACCTCCTCCCTGTGTATAACAGAAGCTTTGGTAACCATGGCAACAAATGCAACACAGTACACTCTGATTAATGGTTAAAATTTCCTGAAATGACCTCTAAACAAAAAGCTTTTTCACAAAAACTGTAAAAGATATCAAACTGAAAAGATATAGCCAGATAGCTGAAAATTGTATGAACATTTTAAAGTTTGTTTGGTGTCTGTAGGTGAAAGTTTGAAGGAGCTGAAACTTTTGGGAGCGGAAGAAGATTTTAAGGATCTGAAGCATGCTCCCATTGACTTCAATGTTAAAAAAAAGTGATAAAAAGCTTAATATTTTAATAATTGAATGGTTTTAATAGCTAAAAAGTATGCAGAAGTTACGCAGAGCCAAAAAACGTATGGAATAAAAATAAGTAGAATCGAATAACAATATCAAATCGAATAACAATAGTCGGACTGCTAAAGAATTCCCATCAACTAGAAAATGCCTTTCCTGGTGAAAATGCGTGGGAATGCTGAATAGCTGAATTGCTAAAACGGCCCCCATCAAAACTGCCCCATCATACTGCCATCAAAACTGCCCCATCAAAACTGATCCATCATATTGCCACCATCAAAACTGCCCCATCAGAATTGTTCCATCAAAACTGACCCATCATATTGCCACCATCAAAACTGCCCCATCATATTGCCACTGTCAAAACTGCCCCATCAGAATTGCCCCATCAAAACTGCCCCATCATATTGCCACTGTCAAAACTGCCCCATCAGAATTGCCCCATCAAAACTGCCCCATCATATTGCCACCATCAAAACTGCCCCATCATATTGCCACCATCAAAACTGCCCCCATCATATTGCCATCAAAACTGCCCCATCAGAATTGCCCCATCAAAATTGTCCCCATCAAAACTGCCCCATCATATTGCCACCATAAAAACTGCCCCATCATATTGCCACCATCAAAACTGCCCCATCATATTGCCACCATCAAAGCTGCCCCATCATATTCCTCTATTATAAATCAGTACATGGTGTGTCTGTCCCCTCCCCTGGGCTCTGTAATCAGAGTTGAGATGCTCCAGCCACCTCCCCCCTGTGTATAACAGAAGCTTTGGTAACCATGGCAACAAAAGCAGCACAGTACACTCTGTTTAATGGCAACAATTTCCTGAAATGACCACTAAACAAAAAGCTTTTTCACAAAAACTGTAAAAGATATCAAACTGAAAAGGTATAGCCAGATAGCTGAATATTTTGTGAACATTTCAAAGTTTGTTTGGCGTCTTTAGGTGAAAGTATGAAGGAGCTGAAACTTTTGGGAGCGGAAGAAGAGTTTAAGGATCTGAAGCATGCTCCCATTGACTTCAATGTTAAAGCATTCCCACTAATAAATAAAGCATTCCCACTAATAAATAAAATCAAATAACAATAGTGGGACTGCTAAAGCAATCCCACTAATAAATAAAAACTAGAAAATGCATTTCCTGTGGAAAATGCGTGAGAATGCTGAATAGCTGAATTGCTTAACTGGCCCCCATCAAAATTGCCTCATCAAAATTGTCCCCATCAAAACTTCCCCATCATATTGTCACCATCAAAACTGCCCCATCAGAATTGCCCCATCAACACTGCCCCATCATATTACCACCATCAAAACTGCCCCATCAGAATTGCCCCATCAAAACTGCCCCATCATATTGCCACCATCAAAACTGCCCCCATCATATTGCCATCAAAACTGCCCCATCAGAATGGCCCCATCAAAATTGTCCCCATCAAAACTGCCCCAGCAGAATTGCCCCATCAAAAGTGCCCCATCATATTGCCACCATCAAAACTGCCCCATCAGAATTGCCCCATCAAAACTGCCCCATCATATTGCCACAATAAAAACTGCCCCATCAAAACTGCCCCATCATATTGCCACCATCAAAACTGCCCCATCAAAACTGCCCCATCAAAACTACCCCCATCAAAACTGCCCCCATCAAAACTGCCCCATCATATTGCCACTTTTAAAACTGCTCCATTAAAATTGTCCCCATCAAAACTGCCCCATCATATTGCCACCATCAAAACTGCCCCATCAGAATTGCCCCATCAAAACTGTCCCATCCTATTGCCACCATCAAAACTGCCCCATCATAATTGCCCCATCAAAACTGCCCCATCATAATCCTCTATTATAAATCAGTACATGGTGTGTCTGTCCCCTCCCCTGGGCTCTGTAATCAGAGCTGAGATGCTCCAGCCACCTCCCCCCTGTGTTTAACAGAAGCTTTGGTAACCATGGCAACAAAAGTAACACAGTACACTCTGATTATTTTGTGAACATTTTAAAGTTTGTTTGGCGATTGTAGGTGAAAGTATGAAGGAGCTGAAAATTTTGGGAGCGGAAGAAGATTTTAAGGATCTGAAGCATGCTCCCATTGACTTCAATGTTAAAAAAAGTGTTAAAAAGCTTAATATTTTAAAAAGTATAAATAGTAGAAAAAAAGTTGAAAAAGTCCCATCATCAGCTGAAGAGACAAACATTTTAATAGTTGAATGGTTTTAATAGCTAAAAGTATGCAGAAGTTACGCAGAGCCAAAAAACGTACGGAATAATAAATAAAGAAATAATAAAAATAAATAAAATTGAATAACAATAGTGGGACTGCTAAAGCATTCCCACTAATAAATAAAATAAAATAACAATAGTGGGACTGCTAAAGCAGTCCCACTAATAAATAAAAATTAGAAAATGCATTTCCTGTGGAAAATGCGTGGGAATGCTGAATAGCTGAATTGCTAAACTGGCCCCCATTAAAACTGCCTCATCAAAATTGTCCCCATCAAAACTTCCCCATCATATTGTCACCATCAAAACTGCCCCATCAGAATTGCAACATCAAAACTGTCCCATCATATTACCACCATCAAAACTGCCCCATCAGAATTGCCCCATCAAAACTGCCCCATCATATTCCTCTATTATAAATCAGTACATGGTGTGTCTGTCCCCTCCCCCGGGCTCTGTAATCAGAGCTGAGATGCTCCAGCCACCTCCCCCCCGTGTATAACAGAAGCTTTGGTAACCATGGCAACAAAAGCAATACAGTACACTCTGATTTATGGCTAAAATTTCCTGAAATGACCTCTAAACAAAAAGCTTTTTCACAAAAACTGTAAAAGTTATCAAACTGAAAAGATATAGTCAGATAGCTGAATATTTTTTGAACATTTTAAAGTTTGTTTGGCGTCTGTAGGTGAAAGTATGAAGGAGCTGAAACTTTTGGGAGCAGAAGAAGATTTTAAGGATCCGAAGCATGCTCCCATTGACTTCAATGTTAAAAAAAGTGATAAAAAGCTTAATATTTTAAAAAGTATAAATGGTAGAAAAAAAGTTGAAAAAGGACCCATCATCAGCTGAAAGAGACAAACATTTTAATAGTTGAATGATTTTAATATCTAAAAGTATGCAGAAGTTACGCAGAGCCAAAAAACGTACGGAATGATAAAGAAATAAAGAAATAAAAATAAATAGAATCGAATAACAATAGTGGGACTGCTAAAGCAGTCCCACTAATAAATAAAATTGAATAACAATAGTGGGGCTGCTAAAGCATTCCCACTAAATAAAATCGAATAACAATAGTGGGACTGCTAAAGCATTCCCACTAATAAATAAAATCAAATAACAATAGTGGGACTGCTAAAGCATTCCCATTAATAATATATATGTGAGATAACAGTAAGTGGTCTTGCTATGCAAGAACACTTAACAAGAGTGACCATCACTGCAGCAGATTAACAGAGCAGTTAACCATTCACATACACAGTAATCACCACCACATGTTTTAATTGAACCATTCACCATTTACAGCATCTTCTGTTGCCATTCTGACTTTTAAAGAAAAAATTCTGTATCACTCACTGCCATGTCCAGACAGGAATGTAGCAGAAAAAACATCTGGGCTGCCTTGGGTCTCAACAGAGGTTTCTATTGGTACATATTAATAAATAAAAAATAAAAATCCATTTAGTATTTAACATATATTAATTATATTTTTCAGAAAATATTTTTATATATATTTTTTTATAATTATCATTAAATTATTTTATAGAGAAAGTCAAATTTATTATATTATTTAGTTTATGATTTATATTAATTTTGGGTTTGATTTGTTTTCTAAACCTATTAATTATCTGTTATTTATCTGAACGGTCTAACTGCCCTAATTAATCTATATTTGAATGGGATATATGTCTTTGGGCCCGTGATAGTTACCATCCTTTATTGAGTTAAAGGGGTTGTAAAGGTAAAATTATTTTTTTTTAAAAATAACAAACATGTTATACTTACCTTCACTGTGCAGCTCGTTCTGCACAGAGTGGCCCCGAACCTGGTCTTCTGGGGTCCCTCGGCGGCTGTTTCAGCTCCTCCCCGCAAGCATTCACCACCTTAATGCCAATGGCTGCGCTGCTTTCAATCCATCCACTGCAGCCAATCAGCGACCAGGCTGAGCTGCAGTGGAGATGATGAGAACGAGCAGCGAAGATTCGAGGCGTCAGGTAAGTAAAACGGGGGGCTGGGGGTGGCGGTATTGTCAAAAGTTTTTTCACCTTAATGCATAGAATGCATTAAGGTGAAAAAATTTTTACCTTTACAACCCCTTTAAAGATAGTTCCCTCTCTCCTGTTTTATTAGGAGTATTGGCTATACCCATAACCAAGATGGTGCTTTGGAACTCTTCCAGCGGGACCCAAGGCTAAGCTCGATTCATTTAATGTGTTGGTGTGTTATTTAGATTTATCAGTTATTCGTTGTCCATATGATTGGTCTAACTGCCCCAATTGGATTGTATTTAAAAGGGAGATGTGTTTTTAGGCCCGTGTGATATTTATTATCCCTATGGGGTTATAAACAGTTTCCCCTCTCCTTATAGAATAGGAGTACTGGTTGTGCCCATATCCAAGATGGCGCCTCGGCATTCTCTTAGTGGAACTCAAGGCGAGGCTTGGTGCATGTATATTAGGTGGTTGCTCAGCACGCTGCCCGTTCCCCATTGATAACGTCACCCTATGACGAAACGCGTCTGAGAGGTACGTGCTGATGTCACTACGTCGCCCCATTGAGGACGGGAGTTTTGTTAGTTTGCCGGCCGGCATCGCTTTTGAGTCTTTTTTTCATTGTAAGTGCTATTCTGTTTTAAAATAAATACATTTAAAAGGCATCACACTATCTTGCCAATATCTTTTACAATATGGTTATCGTGGAGCCTTGGACATGTCTGGCATGATGGGTCTACATCGCTCTATGCAAGGAGGCCATTTCCTTTGGCTGTGTCAGTTTGCTCATTTAAAGTTTGGCATCTGGTAAGCAGATTCTTTATACGGTGCTGGTGTATATGCTAATTCTCTCACTAGGAAATTATTCACCACCTGCATGATTTGCATGTCACTCGCATAGAGGCCCTATGTGTGTTATTAGGCACTGGGTGTTTTTTATGATTTTTTATGATTTTATCACTGTGCGAGTGTCCCTCTTTTTTTCCTCTTTCTTTTTATGCAATTTGTTGTCAGTATTACGCTATGTTGCTTTAAATTTTTTTTTGGGTTGAATCTTTGTGAATCCACGTCTACTTCACGAGTGGAAATTTGTCCAAATTCACCGGGATTGGTTCCTTAAAGGCCCAGGCTGGGTTTAAGCCACCTGCTTGATTTGGCTTACAATCTGGTAAGCATTCTATATATCAGTTGGTTTTTATTTTATTTTATTTTTGTTTTCATTTGAACATCCATTATCATCAATTGGACTATTGAGGATCTTCTAATTCCTTTTTTTCTTGTTGGACTTTCACTATATCAAGGAACTTTTAAAAATATATTTTTTTTTCACATTTTTTTCACATTTATATTTTTTTCACATTAATATATGTATGTATCAGTTTAATGCGTGGCTTTCTGTTTTTTATTAGGAATGTAGCAGAGTTTACACTATGGCAGCTCCTTATGTTGCAGTTCTTTACGTTCTAGTTGGAACTTAGCTTAATAATTGTAAAATATTGTTTTAATGTAAACAAAGGAAAAAAACAGTAAGACACAGTATTGGTAGAAAAGGTATTACATGACCCTTCATATTCCAATTTAAGCCCTATCGATTTTCTTGTTGATGGGTGTTCCGGAAGGTCACCCCGGCACTTCATGTTAACTATAACTGGTATTGTATCTTCTGTTGTTCTGGACCTCCCTGGGGTCACTTTATGCTTGTATACTTCTAATGTGTTGTGCTGCTCTGTGTATGCCAGATACTTTAAATTAAAAAAAAAAGGTATTTAAAAATAGATATAAGCAACAGTAAAATAAATTAAAAACAACAGTAAAATAAAATTAACATTGAAAAATACTTAAGTCAATATCTGCCTGGTCTTACCTCAGTGCAGAGTTTGAGTCACTTACTGAGTACGTCTAATCAGATTTAGCTGAGTCGCTGGCCTTCATAAATGTCTCTTAGTTTTGATTGTACAACTTGAGCTCAAAGCTACAAATGCAGCCATCTTTTCTTGTCTCCTCAATGGTTTTTGGAGAATGGCTTCATGTAATCAGTAGGTCTGAAGGGTAAGATGTAGATGTGCTGGAGTGTTTATTGTGCTCCAGTGAACACATTCCTTATGCCAACTATAATTAATACATCTACATTTCTATCTGAAAGGTTTCACAATGTGACAACCAACATATTGTTTATCAGAGTTCTGATTTGTTAGATATCTAACATGATATATTCCCAATGTTTGGCTTCTCCATGAAGTTTTATTAGCCTCCCGACCCTTGTAATATAGACATGTTTTGTGTCTAAGTAAATAATATCTTGTCTTACATAAATATCTACATAAATATAACTACTTTTTGTTAAGGTAAATTCATAGCGGTAGACATTATGGAATATTGATTAAAGTTGAGAGTTTGAGATGGACAAATGTTCTATTTTTGGCCAAAAATCAGTCTCCCACAAGTGTTTTGCTCAACTACTCTCATAGACTGGTTACAATAGGGATTTCATTTAGAGTCTTTTGAAGATCTTGCTAGCGGAAGTCTTTGCATTCTTTCTTAGCTGGCCTGTGTTATGTCAAATGTGTCTTAGGCTAATTTAGGCATGGCTGCTGAATCACACAAGAGAATTAAATCTGACCATTTTTGTTATTTGCAAATTTTAGAGTAAAATAGGGTAAAGCAGTGTTCAGTACTACTCCCCCATTTTATCTAAACAGTTTGGGGATCATCAGATTTCTCTATAATCACACCAAATAGTTCAGATACAAAATCCAGCACCTGTATATACAACAATTTCATTGTCTGTCATCTGCACATAACGTATTGCCACTTTAACTGTAACTATCTTTTGTGGTAGTAGGGAGGATGTCTGAAAAGATGAGTAGGAACAGCATAGTGACCAGGGATGGGACGAACACCCCCCGGTTCGGTTCGCACCAGAACATATCGAACAGGCAAAAAATTTAGCAGAACACACGAACACCGTTAAAGTCTATGGGACACGAACATGAATAATCAAAAGTGCTCATTTTAAAGGCTTATATGCAAGTTATTGTCATAAAAAGTGTTTGGGGACCCGGGTCCTTCTTCAGGGGACATGTACCAATGCAAAAATGTTTTTTTAAAAAGGCAGTTTTTTCGGGAGCAGTGATTTTTTTAATGCTTAAAGTGAAACAATAAAAATGAAATATTCCTTTAAATATCGTGCCTGGGGGGTGTCTATAGTATGCCTGTAAAGTGGCGCATTTTTCCCGTGTTTAGAACAGTACCACAGCAAAAGGACATTTCTAAAGGAAAAATTGTCATTTAAAACTGATTATGGCTGTAATGAATTGTCAGTAGGGATGAGCCGAACACCCCCCGGTTCGGTTCGCACCAGAACCTGCGAACGGACCGAAAATTCGCACGAACGTTAGAACCCCATTGACGTCTATGGGACTCGAACGTTCAAAATCAAAAGTGCTCATTTTAAAGGCTAATTTGCATGGTATTGTCCTAAAAAGGGTTTGGGGACCCGGGTCCTACCCCAGGGGACTTGTATCGATGCAAAAAAAACTTTTAAAAACGGCAGTTTTTTCGGGAGCAGTGATTTTAGTGATGCTTAAAGTAAAAAAAAAAAAGTGAAATATTCCTTTAAATATCGTACCTGGGGCATGTCTATAGTATGCCTGTAAAGTGGCGCGTGTTTCCCGTGTTTAGAACAGTCCCTACACAAAATGTCATTTTTAAAGGAAAAAATCTCATTTAAAACTGCTTGCGGGTTTAATGTAGTGTCGGGTCCTGGCAATATGGATGAAAATCAGTGAGACAAATGGCATGGGTACCCCCCAGACCATTACCAGGCCCTTTGGGTCTTATATGGCTATTAAGGGGAACCCCGCACCCAAACAAGACAGGGACTGTAGGTTTGTGTTAAGTAGAATCTGTTTGTAATTTTTAACGGGTACATTTTTAACGTGTTTTAACGTGTTTAGCTCCAGCCAAAAAATCTTTTTTAAGCTTTTTGGAAAAAAGGTTAGTCGATCGACTGAGTCGGTGGACAGACGCACCCTGTGATCAGTTACAAAGCCTCCAGCAGCACTGAATGTGCATTCCGAAAGAACGCTGGATGCAGGACAGGCCAGTAGCTCAATTGCATACTGTGCAAGTTCTGGCCAGTGATCCATCCTCAAGATCCAGTAACCCAGAGGATTTTCGGTGGGAAAGGTGTCCAAGTCAGATCTTGCCCCTAGGTATTCCTGCACCATGTAAAACAGACGCTGGCGATGGTTGCTGGAACCGATCATACCTTGGGGCTGCGGACCAAAAAATTGTCTGAAGGCATCAGTCAGACGGCCACCTTCTCCACCGCTCCTTCTTTGACTGACCGAAGCCTCAGCAACACGTTGTCCAGAAACAGGAGTTTGTAACCTCCCAGTCTCTGGGAACGCGTTGCACAGACCTTTCTGCAAGGCCTCCCGAAGATGTTTCATCCTCTGCTCCCTCTGCGATGGCAAGATAAGATCCGCAACCTTACCCTTGTAAAGTGGATCAAGGAGGGTTGCCAGCCAGTATTGGTCCTTCTCCTTGATACCACGAATACGAGGATCCTTACGCAGGCTTTGCAGGATCAGGGAGGCCATGCAGCGTAGGTTTGCTGAGGCATTTGGTCCGGAGTCCTCTGGGTCACTAAGGACGACATGGTCCGCAGCCACCTCCTCCCAGCCACGTACAAGTCCATGGGTTTCTTCAGACTGTAAATGATCCCTTGAAGACTGCTGCTGTTGCTAAGTGCAAGGCTCCACCTCCATGCTGACACAACCCTCCTCCTCCTCTTCCTGTGTGATCGGTGGGCACGCAGGAACACTGTCTGGATAAAGGGGGCCTTGAGAGCTAAGGAAGTCCTCCTCTTCCTGCCTCTGTTCTGCCTCAAGTGCCCTGTCCATTATTCCACGCAGAGTGTGCTCCAACAGGTGGACAAGGGGGACAGCGTCACTGATGCATGCACTGTCACTGCTCACCATCCTCGTGGCCTCCTCAAATGGTGACAGGACAGTGCATGCATCCATGATCATGGCCCACTGGCATGGGGAAAAAAAACCAAGCTCCCCTGACCCTGTCCTGGTGCCATAGTCGCACAGGTACTCATTGATGGCCCTCTGCTGCGTGTGCAGCCGCTGCAGCATGGCCAACATTGAGTTCCACCTGGTGGGCATGTCACAGATTAGGCGGTTCTTGGGCAGGTTAAACTCCTTTTGGAGGTCCATCAGCCGAGCACTGGCATTATATGACCAGCGGAAATGCACACAGACTTTCCTGGCCTGCCTCAGGACATCCTGTAAGCCCGGGTACCTGCCCAAGAACCGCTGCACCACCAAGTTAATGACATGAGCCAAACAGGGCACATGGGTCATTTGTCCCTGTCGGAGGGCAGAGAGGAGGTTGGTGCCATTGTCACAAACCACCATTCCTGCCTTAAGTTGTCGTGGCATCAACCACCTCTGAACCTGCCCCTGCAGAGCTGACAGAACCTCTGCCCTAGTGTGGCTCCTGTCCCCCAAGCACACCAGCTCAAGCACCGCATGGCATCTTTTGGCCTGCGTACTTGCGTAGCCCCTTGAACGGCTACGGAGCCCGCTGGTTCCGAGGACAAAGCACAGGAAGAGGCCATGGAGGAAGAAGAAGAGGAGGGGGTGGAGGAGAGAGGTGTGTCACAATCGTTAGCATTTTGGAGGCGTGGTGGCGGAACAACCTCCAACACTACTGCACCTTGTCCTGCATCCTTCCCAGCTGCCAGCAGAGTCACCCAATGCACCGTGAAACTTGGGTAACGTCCCTGTCCATGCCTGCTGGACCATGAGTCAGCGGTAATATGCACCTTACCGCTCTGTCCAGCGAGGCATGGACATTGTCTTCCACATGCCGGTAGAGAGCCGGAATCGCCTTCCGTGAGAAAAAGTGGCGTTTGGGTACTTGCCACTGAGGAACCGCACATTCCACAAACTCACGGAAGGGGGCAGAGTCTACCAACTGAAAAGGCAGCAGTTGAAGTGCTAGCAATTTTGCCAAGCTAGCATTCAACCGCTGGGCATGTGGATGGCTGGGAGCAAACTTCTTTCGGCGGTGCAGCAGCTGGGGCAAGGAAATTTTCCTGGTAAAATCTGACGTCGGTGTACCAAAAGCAGATTGCCCACAAGTACTTGGCTGTGACACACCTAATTCTACACCTTCATTCCTCTCAGTGCAGGTCTCAGAGAGGACTGAAGGTATAGTGGGGTTGGAGATCTCAGCTGATAAGGAGCAAGGAGAGGTCCTCTTTGTTCTTTGGTGTGGGTCTTTTAGATACGCTTGCCAACGAACTGCATGGCAGGTCAACATATGTCTGGTTAAGCATGTGGTACCCAAGCGGGAGATGTTTTGGCCACGCGAGATATGCTTGAGACATATGTTGCAAATAGCAGCGGTGCGATCTGATGCACTCGTCTCAAAAAAGGCCCACACCAAAGAACTTTTTGAATAACGCGCAGAGACTGCAGCGCCCTGCACATGTGGAGCTTTGGGGTGTGATGCAGTCAAGGTGCTGCCCTTAGGCTGGCCCCTGGAGAGCATCCTGACTCGTTGATGTGCCGCCTCCTCCTCCTCTCTCCTATCAGGCACCCACATTGAGTCAGTGACCTCATCATCCCCTCCCTCCTCATCACTGGAGCAAACCTGCAGCAGGGGGAGCATGACTGCCAGATTGCTGTCCTTCTTGGGCACCCCCTCTGTCCGTGCTCACGTTACTGCCTTCATCGAGCTCAGTATCATCATCAGAGCCTTCCAAACGCTGGGCATCCTCCTGGAGCATGTACCCAACACTGTGGTCAAACAGTTCGAGGGACTCCTCAGGAGGACATGGTGGGGCTAGGGAAGGAGTCACTGATGACATTGAGCCAAGGGAAGAGACCGCTGCTTTGCCAGACAAAGTACCCTGGGCATGGGTGAGAGAGGATGAGGAGGATGAGGACGGCTTGGTCATCCACACGACCAAGTCTTCCGCATGTTGCGGCTCAACATGGCCAGCTGCCGAAAAAAAGGCCAAGCGTCTCCCACGGCCACGTGCTGATGAGGATGCACCGTCTCCACGACCAGCACTAGACACAGAGCTTGCTTGCCCTTTCTTATTGGCTTGTGACTGTCTGCCTCTCCTTCTTGGCCTTCCAGACATACTAATGGCCTGTAGCTGCACTAAGCTGGGATATATATATATATATATATATATATATATATATATATATACTGATACTGCAGCTAGCAAAATCAACTGCCTGCCTGTAGTATGAGAACACCACCAACCTTCTACAGGTAGCTTTAGCTGAACACTGTGCAGAGCTCGCAAAAAAATAACTTGTAGCTTTTTTAGCTGCCTGCGGTAGTGATAGGATCAGGAAAACACCACCAACCTTCTACATGTAGCTTTAGCTGAACACTGTGCAGAGCTCGCAAAAAAATAACTTGTAGGTTTAGCTGGACACTGTGAGGAGGACGCACCACACTAACTTGTAGTTTTAGCTGAACACTGTGAGCAGGACGCACCGCACTAACTTGTTGGTTTAGCTGAACACTGTGAGGTGGACGCACCGCACTAACTTGTAGTTTTAGCTGAACATTGTGAGGTGGACGCACCACACTAACTTGTAGTTTTAGCTGAACACTGTGAGCAGGACGCACAGCACTAACTTGTAGTTTTAGCTGTACACTGTGAGCAGGACGCACCGCACTAACTTGTAGGTTTAGCTGAACACTGTGAGGTGGACGCACCACACTAACTTGTAGGTTTAGCTGAACACTGTGAGCAGGACGCACAGCACTAACTTGTAGTTTTAGCTGTACACTGTGAGCAGGACGCACCGCACTAACTTGTAGGTTTAGCTGAACACTGTGAGGTGGATGCACCACACTAACTTGTAGGTTTAGCTGAACACTGTGAGCAGGACGCACTGCACTAACTGTAAATAGTCTAGCTGCCTGACTGTGGTACTAATAGGATCAAAAGAACACCAGCAATTTTCTTCAGGTAGCTGTAAATACTGTAACAAGACAAGCCTGCCTGTCAGTAAGAAGATAACAGGAATGGATCTAGTTGAACACTGTGAGCAGGATGCACTGCACTAACTTGTAGCTTTAGATGAACACTGTGCAGAGGTCTCACTACACTAACTTGTAGGTTTAGCTGAACACTGTGAGCAGGACGCACAGCACTAACTTGTAGTTTTAGCTGAACACTGTGAGCAGGACGCACCGCACTAACTTCTAGGTTTAGCTGAACACTGTGAGGTGGACGTACCCCACTAACTTGTAGTTTTAGCTGAACACTGTGAGCAGGACACACTGCACTAACTGTAAATAGTCTAGCTGCCTGACTGTGGTACTAATAGGATCAAAAGAACACCAGCAATTTTCTTCAGGTAGCTGTAAATACTGTAACAAGACAAGCCTGCCTGTCAGTAAGAAGATAACAGGAACGGATCTAGCTGAACACTGTGAGCAGGATGCACCATACTAACTTGTAGGTTTAGCTGAACACTGTGAGGTGGACGCACCACACTAACTTGTAGTTTTAGCTGAACACTGTGAGCAGGACGTACTGCACTAACTGTAAATAGTCTAGCTGCCTGACTGTGGTACTAATAGGATCAAAAGAACACCAGCAATTTTCTTCAGGTAGCTGTAAATACTGTAACAAGACAAGCCTGCCTGTCAGTAAGAAGATAACAGGAACGGATCTAGCTGAACACTGTGAGCAGGACGCACTGCACTAACTTGTAGCTTTAGATGAACACTGTGCAGAGGTCTCAATACGCTAACTTGAATGTTTAGCTGAACACTGTGAGGAGGACGCACAGCACTAACTTGTAGTTTTAGCTGAACACTGTCAGCAGAACGCACCGCACTAACTTCTAGGTTTAGCTGAACACTGTGAGGTGGATGCACCGCACTAACTTGTAGTTTTAGCTGAACACTGTGAGCAGGACGCACCGCACTAACTTGTAGGTTTAGCTGAACACTGTGAGGTGGACGCACCACACTAACTTGTAGGTTTAGCTGAACACTGTGAGCAGGACGCACCCCACTAACTTGTAGGTTTAGCTGAACACTGTGAGGTGGACATACCCCACTAACTTGTAGGTTTAGCTGAACACTGTGAGCAGGACGCACTGCACTAACTGTAAATAGTCTAGCTACCTGACTGTGGTACTAATAGGATCAAAAGAACACCAGCAATTTTCTTCAGGTAGCTGTAAATACTGTAACAAGACAAGCCTGCCTGTCAGTAAGAAGATAACAGGAATGGATCTAGTTGAACACTGTGAGCAGGATGCACTGCACTAACTTGTAGCTTTAGATGAACACTGTGCAGAGGTCTCACTACTCTAACTTGTAGGTTTAGCTGAACACTGTGAGCAGGACGCACAGCACTAACTTGTAGTTTTAGCTGAACACTGTGAGCAGGACGCACCGCACTAACTTCTAGGTTTAGCTGAACACTGTGAGGTGGACGTACCCCACTAACTTGTAGTTTTAGCTGAACACTGTGAGCAGGACCCACCGTACTAACTTCTAGGTTTAGCTGAACACTGTGAGGTGGACGTGCCCCACTAACTTGTAGTTTTAGCTGAACACTGTGAGCAGGACGCACCGCACTAACTTGTAGGTTTAGCTGAACACTGTGAGGTGGACGCACCACACTAACTTGTAGGTTTAGCTGAACACTGTGAGCAGGACGCACCCCACTAACTTGTAGTTTTAGCTGAACACTGTGAGCAGGACACACTCCACTAACTGTAAATAGTCTAGCTGCCTGACTGTGGTACTAATAGGATCAAAAGAACACCGGCAATTTTCTTCAGGTAGCTGTAAATACTGTAACAAGACAAGCCTGCCTGTCAGTAAGAAGATAACAGGAACGGATCTAGCTAAACTGAATACAGTGTATATATATATATGCAACACCTGGGATGCATATATATACACAATACACTGTAAGTGCAGCTAACTGACTGACTGTTCTGCCTAATCTATCTAACTCAAATCAAATGACACTGTCTGTCTCTCTCTCTCTCTATCTATGAACGCCGGAACACACACTACACAGGGCTGCCGTGCAGGTGGCCTTATATAGTGTGGGGCGTGTGCTAAATCCCCTGAGCCATAATTGGCCAAAGCCTCCTTGGCTTTGGCCAATTACGGCTCTCTGTTCAGACGGCGCTGTGATTGGCCAAGCATGTGGGTCATAGTGCATGCTTGGCCAATCATCAGCCAGCAATGCACTGCGATGCCGCAGTGAATTATGGGCCGTGACGCGCCACACGAATTTGGCGCGAACGGCCCATATCATTCGCAATTCGGCGAACGGGCGAACAGACGATGTTCGAGTCGAACATGGGTTCGACTCTAACACGAAGCTCATCCCTAATTGTCAGGTCTTGGCAATATAGATAACGAGGTTATGGGTGACCCTGCCCTCAGTTATATAAGAACTGTCACAAGCACAGAAGCATCACACTGTGGGAGCCTCCCATTGAGGCAGATAATCCGGAGGACAAAGCGAGGAAGAAGAAGCCGGAGGAAGATGGAAAAGACCGGAGGAAGATGGGAGGAAGAAGCGGGGGAAGAAAAAGATGGCGGAAGAAGGAGAAAACCGAAGGAAGACCAGAAGAAGATGGAGGAAGAAGCGGGGGAAAGAAGAAGACATTATTAATAAAGAAATTGTCAAAAACCAGCTATTGTCTTTACCATTTTGACACTTTTTTTGTGAAATGGTAGGGGTACATATGTACCCCATTACCATTTCACACGGGGGGAGGCCAGGATCTGGGGGTCTCCTTGTTAAAGGGGGCTTCCAGATTACGATAAGCCCCCCGCCCGCATACCCCCACAACCACCGGGCAAGGGTTGTGGGGATGAGGCCCTTGTCCCCATCAACATGGGGACAAGGTGCTTTGGGGGCTACCCCAAAGCACCCTCCCCATGTTGAGGGCATGTGGCCTGGTATGGTTCAGGAGGGAGGAGCGCTCTCTCATCCCCCCCTCTTTTCCTGTGGCCTGCCAGGTTGCATGCTCAGATAAGGGTCTGGTATGGATTTTGAGGGGGAACCCTATGCCATTTTTTTTTTAAATTTGGTGCAGGGTTACCCTTCATTTCCATATCAGACCTGAAGGGCCTGGTATGGATTTTAGGGAGAACCCCACGCAATTTTTTTAAAATTTTGGTTTGGGGTTCCCCTTAATATTCATACCAGACCCAAAAGGCCTGGTAATAGACTGGGCAGGATCCCATGCTCTTTTTTTTTAATGATTTTTATCTATATTGCTGAGACCCAACAATTCATTACAGCCGCGATCAGTTTTAAATGACAATTTTTCCTTTAGAAATGTCATTTTGCTGTGGTACTGTTCTAAACATGGGAAAAATGCGCCACTGTACAGGAATACTATAGACATACTATAGACACCCCCCGACACAATATTTAAAGGAATATTTCATTTTCATTGTTTCACTTTAAGCATTAAAAAAAAATCACTGCTCCCGAAAAAACGTCCGTTTTTTAAAAAAAACATTTTTCATTGATACATGTCCCCTGGGGCAGGACCCGGGTCCCCAAACGCTTTTTATGACAATAACTTGCATATAAGCCTTTAAAATGAACACTTTTGAGTTTTCATGTTAATGTCCCATAGACTGTAACGGTGTTCCGGCGGCTTTCGAATTTAGCCCCGAACATTGCATATTGTTTGGTGTTCACAGAACATCCGAACAACCAAATTTTGGCCCGAACCTATGCTCGGGCCGAACCATTCGCCCTTCCCTAATAGTGACCACAAAAAGACAGAATGAGCTTCAAGATCACAATTAATAACACTAAATATTGTTTTAACGTGCAAGTAGCTATCATCAATAGATATCAACTGGTTCTACCTTTGACAGTTGCTTTTTTTTAATTATTTTTACCAAATATACAAGCCCAGGATACTCAATTAGAAAAAAAAAACTTCAAATATGACAAACACAGAAGCATCATAAAAGCCTTGAAACTGCACATTGAAAAGTCTCTTGCTAGTTTTCTTAAAATTAGGTATTGTGATGCTGCGTTGATATGTGACGACAAAGAAGTAAGCTCTTGAAGTTCAAAATGACTTTGAGGACATAAAAAGGCTTTGCGTTATGTCTATAGGATATACTTCCAAGATCAAAGTCCATGTCGAAAGGTTCATTGTTCTACTAATGCCGCGTATACATGGTCGGACTTTCTGGCAGGAAAAGTCTGACGGAATCGTTTCATCGGACATTCCGATCATGTGTGGGCCTCATTGGACTTTTTTTTTCGAAAATTCTGATGGACCTAGAAATAGAACATCTTTTAAACCTTTCCAACGGAATCAGTTCCTATCGGGAAAATCGCTCGTCTGTATGCTGTTCCGACGGACCAAAAACGACGCATGCTCTGAAGCAAGTACGAGACAGCAACTATTGGCTACTCGCTATTGAACTTCCTTTTTCTAGTCCTGTCATACGTATTGTATGTCACCACGTTCTAAACGGTCAGATTTTGGTGTGATCGTATGTAGGCAAGACAGTTTCAGCGGAACTCAGTTGGAACTCCGTCGGAAAGTCCTTCAGAGTTTATTCTGATGGAAAGACTGGTCGTGTGTACGCGGCATAACAGCTTGCAGCCCAGCCAGATTTTTTTATGATGTTTGTAGAAACAGTTAAGGCTGAAACAGAAATATTTTTTCTGTCCAAGGCTTATTCTGTCTCAGCAGCTATTGTATCAAGATGGCTAAAGCATATCTAAACCAGTGGCGTATCATCCATGTGTGCAGGGTGTTCACTACACATGAGCCTCCGAGGCGAGGGGGGGCACTGTGCCCTGACCCACTCTGCACACATGGATGATACATTCGGGGATGATCAGTGCAGCGATTGGGGCCCAATTTTTCATCCAGAGGCACCACATTGAAGGAAGGGGAGGTGAGGCAGGAACCCCTGCTGGCAGGAGAAGTGACAACTTTATCACTGCTCCTGTGGCCGGGCCAGCACCTCTGGAGGAGGGATGCTGGGGATGCCGTGCAGTGACAGCTCAGACAAGTAAAGGAAAAGTGTCGGCAAAGGAAAACTTCCAGTGGCTTCCTCTGCTGGGCTCTGCAATAAATGATGCCATCAGTCAGAACCTAGCAGAGGAGTGAGCAGAGGAAGTTTTCTTTTGCTTTCGTGAGATCGTCTGAGCTATCACTGCACCGGCGTCCTCGGCTTCCCTTCAGATGAGAGAAATCAGCCCAGAAGAAAAGAGAGAGGGGAGGATTCATCTAAACAAGATTTCAGTGGCTCAAGCAGCCAGGTAAGGAGCAACAGTGCCCCCTTCCCCACTTACTGGCAGTGCCCCCAATCTGCCTCCACTAAGCTCCAAGACTCCCATCTCTCCCCAGTAAGCAGCAGGACCCCCCATCTCCCCTGACTGAGCACCAGTGCCCTCTTTTGTCCTCCTTGAAGATAAAGCTGCATTCTTTTAGGCAAGTATGCAGGGTCAGGGGAGGGGCTGGGGACCCCATCAGGTAGGCTATAGGGGGCCTCCTTGATTTCTAAAAGTGACCCTCCCACTGTGTCCTCCTCAGGCCCCCTGTGTCCTCCTCTGCCTCCCCATGTCCCTCTCCACTAACAGTCCACTGCCCTACTGACATCATCCTGCACATACTACCCACCGCCATATATTCCAAAATCCTCTCCTGCACATACTACCCACCGCCATACACTCCGCAGTCTTCTCCTGCACATACTACCCACTGCCATACACTCCGCACTCCTCTCCTGCACATAATACCCACTGCCATACACTCCACACTCCTCTCCTGCACATACTACCCACCACCATACACTTCACACTCCTCTCCCTGCACATACTACCCACCGCCATACCCTTCACACGCCTCTCCCTGCACATACTACCCACCTCCATACACTCTGCACACTTCTCCTGCACATCCCACCCACCACTATACACTCCTCTCCCTGCATATACTACCCACCACTGTACACTTCGCACTCTTCTCCCTGCACATACTACCCACCACTGTACACTCCGCACTCCTCTCCTGAACATACTACCCACCTCCATACACTCTGCACTCCTCTCCTACACATACTATCCACCGCCGAACACCCCATACTCCTCTCCTGCACATACTACCCGCCGTCGCATACTCTGCACTGTACATTCTCTATTTAACATTGCCACATTCTGTACTATGTAAGTCATCTCAGACTTTATTTGACCACACCCCTTTAAGCCACGCCCAATATTTAGCGCAATTTAAACCAAACCCACTGCATGCCACATTTCTTAATTTTCCTGTGCCTGGGGCCCACTCTTAATCTTGCACAAGGGCCCACTACTTTCATGATATGCCCCTGATCTAAACCCCAAAAATGTAATTCCCTAGGTGTAGTGGCTACATTAGATGTCTTTTTGCATGCTCTTTTCTTTTATTTTAATTTAAACATGATTTAAATGGTAAAAAGTGACATGATGTAAAAACATATTTTAGCTTTTAAATAGCATTCATTTATACAACAATAATTTACCATAAGATACTTTTCTGTAAAAACTGTTTAGTTCAATTTCAGCTTACTGTCTCGGAATGCACCTATTAGCAATTCATCATAATACCTGGACAATAAGATCCCTACAAGTCAGCTTCAATGCCCTGATTGAATAATAACTTCATTAGAAATTGTTCTGTAAGAACTGTTGTGGTTAAATAGAAAACAAATTACAATAATTCCTATTGAATTAAAAAAAAAATCCCCTTCTCTTAGACCCCCCCCAATTACTTTTCCTTTCCTGACCCAGTACCTACTCTCTTCATGGGACAGATTTATGATTCCACCTTTGGCTGTCCCACTGCCTAGGCCCCCTAACCCCAGACATTTGATAACCCCTCTTTCGGCCTTGGATTTTAGACTAACACAGTGCTGTTCCTATCTCGGAAGGATTGGCCCCAACTTTGAACTTTTTACCCTGATTTTACTATTTCTCTGACTCAAAGTAATTTCCTCTCATCCTTGGTTTATAGTCAAAGGTGGTTTATCCATCTACAATTAACTGTCTTTCACTATAAAATTAAGACTAAAACCCGCACAATGTCTGACCTCACCCCACTGGAATATTTTCTTTCCTACCATATTCCACCTGACCACACTGTTTCCCAGCTAGATGGAATTTTGAGAGGGGGAACTTCCAGAGGGGACCTCCCATTTCATTCAAGGTGGAAAACATATCTTGGCACCTCCTTTTCTAAAGAGGATCCATTTCTTCTTATCTTCAGGAAAAAAGTTACAAGATTGTGTCCTTATGGTACCGAACCCCAGTATACCATACACTGTCACCTCTAACATCAGCTGGAGATGCCAGGAAGCTGAGGGCTCCTACGTTCATTATTTAGTGGGTCTGTTGCCTGATTTCACAATTCTGGCAGAACATATTTCTTTCCTTTAACTTCATGTGCATTTCTGATATCCAGGTCACCCCGGCCATTGGCCTATTGTTGATGATCCCTGAATCCATCTCTAAAATTAAAAAGGGCATCCTACGGCATTGTTTAATTGTTGCTTGAATGGCCATTTTCCGACATTTGAGATTCACCTCTCCGTCTCACCTTGTGGAATGGGCCAGATTTTAAATGAGATCATGGCAATGGAAACACTGGTCGAGGTAGATGGCCCCGATCCTGATAAGGTGCATACCACATGGATGTGCTGGTGGGCCTTTAGTGATTCTTCCACTTTCTGAGCCCTAGTGGCAAAGTAATTGGTTCATTCTCTTTTCTGTTTCTTTGAATATTTTTCAGATCTCTCCTTTTAGTCACTTGCTTCTTCCCTCCTACAAATTTTACCAAAAAACTGGAACACTTGTAATAATTTTTCTCTTAAAGGGTAACTCCACTTCCGTGGGGAAAAAATAGCAAATAAAGAAAAAATAATATAGCGTATACAATTGCGACACAAGTCATATTGTAATTGAATGTTATTAAAAATTACCTTTCCTTTTCAATCTGCAGCTGCTGTAATTTTCAAAAAAATGCAATGCAATATGCCTACCTGGAATTGTTCTGTACACAAAATGTGTACTGACCGTGCCCCAGAAACATAATTTGCTGATTGTGTGATTGGCTCAATTTTCCCAGAAGTCTGCCTAAGATAAAAGTCAGATTTTAGGCATCCCCTGCAAAAAAAATAAAAATTTTTGGTGAGATACTCCCAATAGGAAATCACGTCTAAATGGAAGCAGGCCCAGCAGCTTTCCTCATTAGTGCCCTACAGCTGACTGATAATTATGAAACCACTCTCATTAGACCCACGCAGCACAGAGTAACAAACAGTGATTTCTTCAGAATAACAAAAGGTAGGAATCTGCAACGTTTGTTATAATCCTTGCAATGTACATAGATCACCCAGAGGGGAATGTTTTTTTCTTAACAAAAGTGGAGTTATGCTTTATTTATATTACCACTGGAACTTTTTGATTTGGGGAGCACTTGATATTTTTTCAGGTTTTTTTATTGTTTTTTTTTTAGCAATAAAAAAATTAACAAAAAATGGAAAACAAAAGCAAATTAGTCAATACCAACACAACTTTTCAAGTTAACATTGATCTCATTTAGCTTTTAGACTTGGCAGATGGTTAGAAGAGCACTTAAAACCCTTTAAACTATAATTCTGAAGTATGATAATCCACATAGGACAGTAGCTTGAGAATGTGGCATTGTACCACAGGTACCATTGGTAGAAAATGAGAAATAGTATTAACCTAAATGACAGAGGCCTGCAAATGCAACAAATATGTGACATAGCAGAGTAAAAGAAAATGGCAGTTCACATAAACTGAATCAAAAAGGGCATACACACACAGAAATATACTGTGATAGCTATGGCAAATCACAATCTGAAGCTATATGCAAATAGCAGAGGATTGTAGCTTGAAAGCAACAACCTGTGTTGTATTCTGTAACCTATACCTAATGGTGTAAATAAAGCATGCAGCAAAAAATACTACATGTAAAAAAAAATAGGACATGCAAACATATTTAGCCCACAGCTACAATCATCAGTATTTAAGGAAGTTGGAAATACATTGATCATGAATGGACTTTAACATAATCAAATATAAAAAAGTGCAGTAAATAGAGGAAATGTCTCTGATTGTGCCTATATACTGTTTAAGTCTATGTAAGTTATTAAAAATATTTTTCTGAGAATGAAACTTATGTCACAATAAGCCCATCTGATGTGATCTAGAAATGGCAAAAGATGATAGATTTGCTTGTGATACAGTCCTTTCTGGCTCAATTCACAACAATATCTCTGAATGACTGTTAGTCATTAGAGCACTTCTCAAAAAATATTTTTCTTATAGAAATCCACAGCAGGACAATTGAACTGAATCTAAGACAGCAGATGATACAATATGAAGTCTCTTGGAAACATTCAAAGATGTATTTAAAGTGTCAAGTTCTTTGACAAATGTTTAGCAATGGATATAACTTTGTCATACAGTTTCCAAGTTGTATGTCTTCTCTTGCAAAATGGCAAAAAGGAAATGACCGCTCTAACTTAAAAACCTAATTGTCAGTTAATATTTGCCTAATATTTAACCACTACTTTGTAGTGTCAATATAAAATGAGAATGTTGGCTTCTTACTATTTACAGTAGAGCATTACTGAACCAATGTTGTTGCCTGACAAAGCAAACTGCAGTGAAGAGCAGTAAAGTGCGGAGTGAAGATGGACAGATGTAAATTATTATTTTGAATTGTCATATTTATGTTCCAAAATGGAAACTATTGACAGTACCATATTCAATATTAATGACAATATATATAAATACAGCGCTCACAAACAAAAACCCATGATAAGTGAAAACAAAAACATACAGTCCATATAAAACTAAAAAGGTGCAAAGTTGTAGGGAATGCTTCATATCTGGTGTGCAAAAAATGCAGAGAAAATGTTGCAAACAGAATTTTCAGGCGTACCAATGCACCCACACATGTGTCCCTACTCACCGGATCACAATGACATCTTGACAGTCTGGGAGTCAATACAGGCTTATAGCGATATCCAGAGGATGTCACAGGATAGCAGATTCACTGATGAGATTATATGGTAAACGATCCTTTAACTTTAAAACTCAGCCATATAAAACAGGTACTCAAAAAGAAAAAAGGAGGAACCAATAGTGAAGTATGTTAAGGAAGATTATTTATTGCTCATAAAAGGATATACTTACAAACGTAAGTTAAAATGAGGCATGGAATTGGTAAAAGGATGCAGCAAACACCGCTGTTGGCATTTTTCCCACGAGATCGGAAATGGCGTCAGTCATGCCGGAAGTGCGTCGCGTCAATGCATTTCGCCCTCTCCCACAGGGCTTGTGTGTATGTATATTAATACATACACACACATTAACCACTTGACCTCTGGAAGGTTTTACTCCCTTCACGACCAGGGCATTTTTTGCTATTCAGCACTGTACTACTATAACTGGATTTTTCATCTTTTACTAGATAAACAAAAAATACTGAAAGTTTGAAAAAATGTGTTTTTCTTAGTTTCTGTTATGACTACAAAATGTAGTCTGCCTCATTTCTTTGGTAAAAATAACCAAAATCAATGCATATTATTTAGTTTGTGTAAAGTTAAAGAGTCTACAAACTGACTCATTTCTTGAGATCCTAAAATTCCAGGACAGTAAAAATACCCCCCCAAATTACCTCTTTTTGGAAGATAGACAGTGCAAGGTATTTACTAAGAGGCATGGCAAGTTTTTTGAAGTTGTAATTTATTGTCACAAAAAATTAAGAAAATTAAAGTGGAGCTCCACCCAAAAATGGAGCTTCCAATTTAAGTACTCATGACGCCCTGTCATGCCACATTTGGCATGTCATTCTTTTTTTGGGGGGGGCAGGTACCTAGTTTTCACAGGTACCCAGCTTCCACTTCCTCTCTTGGTGCCGTGGCGCCGGAAGGAAGTACAGCTCTCCCCCCTCCCTCCCTGCAATGCAATGCCGGCGCTGTAGAGAGGAGGGGGAGAGAAACAAGGCATCGGGCGGCCGCATCGCCGCATCGCTGGACCGTGGGACAGGTAAGTGTCTGATTATTAAAAGTTCGCAGCTACACTTTTTGTAGCTGCTAACTTTTAAATGGGTGGGACTCTGCTTTAAGAAATTAAGTAAAATGTTTTTTTTCACAAGTTTTATGTTTTACATACTGTCACCAGGAAAGTACAGCATCATATGACTGGTGTGCCAGTGATCGGGGACACTGACTGGGGACAGTATGTAAAAAATATATATTAATATATATATTATTCAATTCTTTACATTTTGTTTTTTATTTTTTTAATTTTTTTACATCATGTAATCAAAGTAGTTCTGTGTCATCATAGTGACAATGTACTACTCTTTTTTTTACACTGATATTTCTTATACAGTGATGATAACTGTTATAAGCAATAGTTATTTGTCATGAATGGCTTTCCATTCATGACAGCTTGCTTACTGTTGTGATGCTGTGATTAGCCACAGCTAATTACATGTTACAGGGTGCTGTTATTTGATTAGCTGTGGGCCAATCACAGCATCACAACAGTAAGCAAGCTGTTCAAGAATGAAAGCCATTTACGACAGTCTGCCTATATAATATCACGTGATTGCTATGATTGGTCATAGAGATCACACAAAACTTCCTCCGCTCACACCGTCCGGGTACCGAGTACCATGATCTGCTGTGTCCAGTGGACACATTGGTCATTGGATTGCACCACTGCAGGCCCCAGGGGACGTAATAGTGAGCATGTGCTAGGCGATGTACAAGATGTTAAAAAAGCAGCTATATACAGTTGACTCTATTGTGAACCATACAATTAAGCAACATGGAAGGGTTCGATATTGCATAATCTCCCACCTTCGGGCAGCTTGCATTTTTTTTCAGTTTTCCTGTCTCTGGAGTAATTTTAATCTATTTCTAGATTATACTGCACAAACAATTGTGAGTAATTTGTATCTTGTAAATGTAAATATGTTAGTAGATTTAATGGGAGTATTGAACTTAATGAAATAATATGATCAAAGAACATGTGTAATATTTTCATGATTAATTGTACTACTAAATATATATATATATATATATATATATATATATATATATATATATACAGTGGGGACGGAAAGTATTCAGACCCCCTTAAATTTTTCACTCTTTGTTATATCGCAGCCATTTGCTAGTTAATTTTTTTCCTCATTAATCTACGCAGCACCCCATATTGACAGAAAAACACAGAATTGTTGACATTTTTGCAGATTTATTAAAAAAGAAAAACTGAAATATCACATGGTCCTAAGTATTCAGACCCTTTGCTGTGACACTCATATATTTAACTGTCCATTTCTTCTGATCATCCTTGAGAAGATGAAGGTTCTACACCTTCATTTGAGTCCAGCTGTGTTTGATTTTACTGATTGGACTTGATTAGGAAAGCCACACACCTGTCTATATAAGACCTTACAGCTTGCAGTGCATGTCAGAGCAAATGAGAATCACGAGGTCAAAGGAACTGCCTGAAGAGCTCAGAGACAGAATTGTGGCAAGGCACAGATCTGGCCAAGGTTACAAAAAAATTCTGCTGCACTTAAGGTTCCTAAGAGCACAGTGGCCTCCATAATCCTTAAATGGAAGATGTTTGGGATGACCAGAACCCTTCCTAGAGCTGGCCATCCGACCAAACTGAGCTATCGGGAAGGAGAGCCTTGGTGAGAGAGGTAAAGAAGAACCCAAAGATTACTGTGGCTGAGCTCCAGAGATGCAGTTGGGAGATGGGAGAAAGTTGTAGAAAGTCAACCATCACTGAAGCCCTCCACCAGTCGAGGCTTTATGGCAGAGTGGCCCAACGGAAGCCTCTCCTCAGTGCAAGACACATGAAAGCCCGGATGGAGTTTGCTAAAAAAACACCTGAAGGACTCCAAGATGGTGAGAAATAAGATTCTCTGGTCTGATGAGACCAAGATAGAACTTTTTGGCCTTAATTCTAAGCGGTTTGTGTGGAGAAAACCAGGCACTGCTCATCACCTGTCCAATATAGTCCCAACAGTGAAGCGTGGTGGTGGCAGCATCATGCTGTGGGGGTGTTTTTCAGCTGCAGGGACAGGATGACTGGTTACAATCAAGGGAAAGATGAAGTACAGGGATATCCTGTACAAGTACAGGGATATCCTGGACAAAAACCTTCTCCAGAGTGCTCAGGACCTCAGACTGGGCCGAAGGTTTACCTTCCAACAAGACAATGACCCTAATCACACAGCTAAAATAACGAAGGAGTGGCTTCACAACAACTCTGTGACTGTTCTTGAATGGCCCAGCCAGAGCCCTGACTTAAACCCAATTGAGCATCTCTGGAGAAACCTAAAAATGGCTGTCCACCAACGTTTACCATCCAACCTGACAGAACTGGAGAGGATCTGCAAGGAGAAATGGCAGAGGATCCCCAAATCCAGGTGTGAAAAACTTGTTGCATCTTACCGAAAAAGACTCATGGCTGTATTGGATCAAAAGGGTGCTCTCACTAAATACTGAGTAAAGGGTCTGAATACTTAGGACCATGTGATATTTCAGTTTTTCTTTTTTAATAAATCTGCAAAAATGTCAACAATTCTGTGTTTTTCTGTCAATATGGGGTGCTGTGTGTACATCAATGAGGAAAAAAATGAACTTAAATGATTTTAGCAAATGGCTGCAATATAGCAAAGAGTGAAAAATTTAAGGGGGTCTGAATACTTTCCGTCCTCACTGTATATACACACACACAGTATCTCACAAAAGTGAGTACACCCCTCACAATTTTGTAAATATTTTATTATATCTTTTCATATGACAACACTGAAGAAATGACACTTTGCTACAATGTAAAGTAGTGAGTGTACAGATTGTACAACAGTGTTAATTTGCTGCCCTCTCAAAATAACCCACACAGCCATTAATGTCTAAACGGCTGCCAACAAAAGTGAGTACACCCCTAAGTGAAAATGTCCGAATTGGGCCCAATTAGCCATTTTCCCTCCCAGGTGTCATGTGACTCATTATAGTTACAAGGTATCAGGTATGAATGGGGAGCAGGTGCAATACATTTGGTGTCATCACTCTGATTCTCTCATACTGGTCACTGGAAGTTCAACATGGCACTTCATGACAAAGAACTCTCTGAGGATATGAAAAAAAGAATTGTTGCTCTACATAAAGATGGCCTAGGCTATAAGAAGATTGCCAAGACCCTGAAACTGAGCTGCAGAGCGGTGGCCAAGACCATACAAAGGTTTAACAGGACAGGTTCTACTCAGAACAGGCCTCATCCTGGTCGACCAAGGAAGTGCACTTGCTCAGCGTCATATCCAGAGGTTGTCTTTGGGAAATAGATGTATGAGTGCTGCCAGCATTGCTGCAGAGGTTGAAGGAGTGGGGGGTCAGCCTGTCAGTGCTTAGACCATATGCCACACACTGCATCAAATTGGTCTGCATGCTTTTTATATAAAGCATTTAACACGTTATAGACTAGTGCAAAGTATTGCAGAGACCTGTAGTTCTAAGGAATGGTCTCACTTACATAGACTGTGTTTAATCAGGCCTCAAAGCCTGTATTCCACCAGACATCGACTGACGGTCCAGTTGCATTCTCCCAAGAGGAAGGTTACAAGTGTGTTGCATATTTGAGTTTGCCTTTACCTACTACTTTATATTACTTTGACATCTGCTCACTCACTGGAATACAAATACTGCAGTATAATATGGCTAGCTGAAGAAAGAAGATAAGAGACTGTATCATTTATTGTAAGGCCCTCTAATCCTATTACATACTCTAAGAACTGCATTGCACCGCAGGGGGAGCTCTTGAGTATCTGTACTGCATTGTTTCCTTCCCTAGTGCTAGATAGCGTGTTTGTGTGGTTGCGCTGGAAGTGGGAAAGTGCCCAGTGTAAAGGTTTTACCACCCTGAGCATCAGTCCCACTTGGAGATGCGCCTGCCTACATCATTCCGATAATGTCTGAGTGATATTCTTTTATATGTATTTGGTTTATTATTCTGAATCTGTGCACCAGGATTGTTATTAGAATCACTGTCTTAAACCTGCCTTCAGTAAACAGTCTGGTTAAAGTATAAATTGGCGTGAAGTTTGTTCATTCTCTAAGAAGGTAGAGCAACGGATACCCAGGTAATAATAGAGGTACAATATATGGTTACTCCTTGTTATTGGGTTTCACACCAGCCCTGTTACACAGCTGCGTCAAGTGGGCTGAGCCAATTCATTGGGGGTAGAAAAGCAGAGTACAGGCCCGATTAATTACCAGCAGCTCCTTTGGGGGTAAGTGCTACATTAGGATGTATTCAATCCCACCCACCATTAGCACTGTGAAGAAAATTACATCATTTGCAGAGTCTGAACGTCCCCAAAGGGGAGTGTTACAGACTCTAGCTGCTGTATGAAGTGCCTGTGGAAGTGACAGAGTCTTTCAGCAGAATATACAGAGTGTCACATGACACAAAGCCACAACTAAATCCAGAATATCAAGGGATCTGCAGACAACAGAGCAACATAATATAGAGGTATAATCTATGCTGGGATTGATCATTCCATTCAGTTCTAGTGAAAAGAAAGTTGGAATTCAGCTTTAACATTAAGACAAGAGGGGTATATTGGGAGAAGAGTCTGCATAATATTACATATACCTGTAAGAAGCTTTGTTATGTTAATATAGCCAAACACTCATTAAATGCCATACATAACTGACTAATTTACTGATGTTTGACCTTAATCACAACCTGCTTTGATATTTCTGTTTCAATATTTTTATTAAGGTTTTCACAAAAGAGAATACAAACTTGTTTACAAAGAACACGTACAGTATAAAATATATTCTAATTCAGTGGATATCCAAACATTTTGTAAACATGTAAATACACCCAAAGTGTGCGTTCTTTCAAGTATAGATCTTTACTGACTATATAGATTATACTAGCCTTGTCTGTATGGGGTAGCCCCAATTCTCGTTCAGAACTTCAAATGAATGAAATGCATCATAATTTCTTCTCACAATCAAAGATAGAGCCTCTACTTATTGCAATTTCAAATTAACAGTCAGGTCATGACACTTTGTAGGCTGCAGATGCACTTATTATCTACTGTATACATTAACGAAAGGGGTCAACACCTGCATAATGAGGATACCACATCCCTTGGCACCCTGAGACCGGAATTGACACTAAAAAAATAGTCACTGTTCAGGGTTTATAATGAATAGGCCAGAAGACCCTTGTAAAACTACATCAAAGACCAAAAAAGGAAGGAAAGAGAGAAAAGAAAGGTTAAAGAGAAAGGTAGGAAAGTAGAAAATGACCCCGTGCTCCAAATCCCACCATCCTGAAACTGCTCTAATTGGGTATTGACCGAGGATCTCCAGTCAAATACTTGACCCATGGGTCCCAGACTTTCTCGAACATTTGCATTTTATCATTCAAGATTGCTGTCATATGCTCATTAATAATAATCCAGGAAAGTTTGTGCTTTAGTTGTTCGAATGTTAAAACAGCCGATTTACAAGATTTTGTGATAATAATTTTTACCAATATAAATATAAATGCTATGAGACATCTCAATGATTTTGAAGCTGTCTCCACCTTACAGCCCAGCAGCGCCTGTCTCGGGGACATAACAAGGTTTACTTGGGTGAGGGTGTAAATGAAATTGTACACCACAATCCAATAACGCCTTAACTTAGGGCACTGCCACCACACATGGTACATTGTTCTCTCCTGTCCGCATCCATGGAAACACAAAGGACATGCTGCCGGCACGTAAGTTGCCAGCCTGGTTGGAACCATGTACCATCTCAGAAGCACTTTATAATCAGCTTTTATAATTGAAGTATTCACGAGTGACCTTGAGGCCCTTTGGGCTATAGTATGCCATTCTTCCAGCTCAATATTTTCCTGGAGATCTGTCTCCCATTTTTCCATGTAGCTCTGCAGAGGAATTATTCAAAATAGTATACATTTCTGAAATATGTCCTCTGATTTTATTAAACTTCTGACACAATTATTCCATAGGGGACATAGTTACTATATCAGAATTTTGTGATATAGTGCTTAAAAAGTGCCTTATCTGTGTGTAACGGAAGTACTTAGAGACCAACATTTGATATTTCTCCATTAAATCATTTCTTGTCAATATTCCCTTATGATCGCATAAGTCACCTATATGCAGCAGGCCTTTGTTGGTCCACCAGTCAAATGTTCTGGGGGTGAGGCCCTTGTGAAATTCTCATTTCCAAGAATAGGGGCCAGTGGGGTATGTTGGGATTTAAAGTTTTAAGATTTTGTTAACCTATCCCAAATATTCAAGGAGAAGGAGAGTACTGGGCATAAAATTGGGGGCTGTTCCTTAGGTGATAACCAGAGGATATGAGAGACTGACCTTTCTCGACATGCATAAGCCTCCACCTGCATCCATATAGGATGGGGCTGAGTAGAACTAAACCTGGCTAACTGGGCCAACTGTGCCACGTAATAATATTTTTGCAAATCTGGAGTCCCCAACCCTCCTTTCCTCTAAGGAGTGGACAATGTATGCTTGTTCACCCTAGGCCTACTATCCCCCAAGATAAAAGATACCATTTTTTTCTGGAATGCCACCAACTCCGATCGGACAAGCGCTACAGGTAGTATACAGAATAAATACAATTCTTTCAGAAGAACATTCATCTTTACAGAATGCAGTCTACCAAACCACGACGGTGGGTGAAGTAGCCATCTGGCTAAATCAGCTGTTAAACATTGGAATTGTGCAGGATAATTTTGAGAGTATAATGTGCGCAATGACGGAGTGAGATTAATTCCCAAGTATGGGAGGACCTCCGTGTGCCATATGAAATTGTAAGATTGTTTAAGGGTTAAGAGCGTACCTTCCTCTAGAAAGATGTTCATGGCCTGTGACTTGTCATGATTTATTTTAAGACCCAAGATTACTGTAAATGGTTTGAGTATTGTGTATAAGTTGAGGAGGGTGGTAAAAAGGCAACGAGACCATCAGCAAGATGTCGTCCGCAAAAAGGATACATTTATGTTCTCTATTGCCACATATAAATCCTTGAATATTAAAAGGAGGTGCAAATTTTTATAGCGAGCGCCTCCAGGGCCAAAACAAAAAGTAACGGGGACAGTGGGCAACCCTGTCGAGTTCCTCTTTGGATAGAAATGGGACTCAAGGAATATCCCTTTACCATTAAGGAAGCTATAGGGAAGCTATATAGAACTCGGAGTATGGACATAAATCCTGACCCACAGCCCAGCTGGGCCAAGACATAAAAAAGGTAAAGACAAGGAATCAAATGCCTTGTGTATGTCCAAGGACAGCATCATTCTCCGCCTGGGTACTTTCTCATCCCAATCAGATTGTATCGCTGAGATGATGTCTATGACTCTTCTAGTCTGGTCTGAAGCTTGTTGACCGGGGACAAACCCTGCCTGGTCCGGGTGGACATATTGTGCAAGAAATTAATTTAATCTAACTGCCAAGACTTTAGTCATTATTTTTAAATCAGTATTTATCAAAGAGATTGAATGATAATTTGCACAAAGCCCGTGGTCCTTCTCCAGTTTAGGAATAATGTGTATATATGCTGTGTGTTCCTGAACCAAAAGACTTGTGCCTCATCGGATTGCATTAGAAAATATACACATATGTGGGGTCAAAATCTCTTGATATTTTTGATAGTATTGGCCTGAGAACCTATCTGGGCCCGGTGCTTAAGAGGGATTCAAACTTTTTATAGCTGTCCTACTTCCATTTTCGAAAATTCCTTGTCCATGAGATCTGAGTGATCTTGTGTCAATTTGGGCAGGGAAATATTACAAAAAAATCATCAATTTTTCCATGGCTGACCTTCTCCAGATTGCTATATAATGTGGAGTAAAATTTAGTAAATTCCTTTAAAATGGCTTCTGGATGTTGGGTAGAATGTCCGGCGTTTAGGTAAGGCCGACGTGTAAGGACGGTGGGGCCAATTTCCTTGCTAATAAGGTAGTAGGTATTGGGAGTATAGTATGAGATAAAGGAGATCAATTGGTTATTAATATGACCCACCGCCATTAGGTACCTTCCCACTTTATCTTTTACTAGTGATGGGAGTAAAGGACACCTTTTGAGAGAAACATATAGCGTCTCCCTGTTTTTTCTCAGTACCAGAGGAAAGGTAAAACTGTGGATATCGGGCACTGAGATACCTCGGGTCGAGGTCTTTGAAAAATGGGTCTCCTGTAACAGTAGTATATCCGCTTTTTGTTTGTAATAATAATGGAAAGCCTTCACTCTCTTGGGAGGGGAATTAAATCACTTAGCAATTTTAAAAAACAGCTTACCCGACCTAGGAACAGTAGTACAGCAACAAATGAGCAGTAAAGTAGTCAATAGCATATATATTGATAAAGCTGAACCTAGAAACCATAATATCAGCTAAACAAGTGAGGCTGTCCCTTCCAATTGCGGACCACGATATGCTCCTCCCAAGAGCAAGTCCGTTTTCAAGTGAAGGGGGAACAAAAAAGGGGCAACAACCCCTTTCAAGAAGGGGGATCTGTGGCTGCTCATGTATGTGGGGGAGTCTCCCCCCTTTGCCTAGAGTGTTGTGTGGTCCAGATTGGGAACAAGAGATGATCCATTTCTTTAGATGAAGAGGAGGTCTGTCGATCCCTTGAAATGATGCCCAGCTCCAGCAGCAAATCTTCACCTTCATGGTAGGTTGAAAAGGAGTGGGATTTGTCCTGGTAGGTAAAAGGTAGCCGAAACAGGGAAAGACCATCAATATTTTATCTGACGGTTCAGCAGCTGCTGTAAAAGAGGTTCCAGATTTTGACTTTTGCACCGTGGAATAAGTGAGATCTGCAAATAACTGGATGGAAGTTCCAAATAGTGTCAGATTCCTGGAGGCCATCACCATTTTTTTTTGGATCCTGTAGTAGTACGGCTTTACTATCACATCTCGCGGAAGTGCATCCGACCTGGTTGCAGTCAGGGCCCTATGGACCCTATCCATCTCCAACTGATGGTGTGAGATGTCCGGAATCAGTTCTTTCATGAGAACTTGCATAGCACCTTCTAGGTCTGTGTAGGTTTCTTGTAGACCTTGGACCCGCACATTATAGCAGCAAAACCTTTTTTTCAGGTCTTTTATTTTTGCGTAGGCCTCATCCAATTGCTCCTGGAGCTCTGCAATGACCCTGGAATTCTGATTGACTCTGGTTACCGTTCCTTCTACCTTAGTTTCAATAGTGTCCAGTCTGAGTCCAAAACTCTGTATATCCTGCTTAATGTCAGTGGTTATAATAGAGCAGGCTTTAGACAATCCCTGCTGTAGCATAGTTGAAAAAAAGGGCCAGCAGCACTGAGTCCCCTGCATAGGGAACAGGTTGAGGTGAGAGCTCCCCATGAGCAGGACTAGATTGGCTGAAAACTGAGTCAGCTAGTTCTGCCATATTTCTGTCCATTGAGGAGCCTGGGGAGCCTGCATGCTCTGTTCCTGGGGCATTTTGGGGGATGAAGGCAGGGATAGGGATTTACTCCGAGGGTCCCCATCCTGATCCCCGAGGACTGTGAGGAAAAGGGGTCCTGTATGTCTGCCCTGGGAGAAGTATCTGCAGCTTGTGGTGAGCGAGGCTGTTTTTTGTGCTGGCTGTGTGTGTCTGACTTATCCGGCGCCATCTTGGGTGAAGGAGTCTGCCCAGGGGGAGGAGGCCACGCCTGTCCCTGCCGGTTATTTTGCTTGTACTGCCTTTTCTTCGGTTGCCCAAGATCCGGCGCTGCATGGCAGTTTTGTGTTGATCCGCTGCCCATCATGGGAGATCTCCCGTTCCTCCTGTGCTCGTTTTAGCTGTGGTTTGGCCGGTGGTGTGCAGAGCTCGGTCACAGCATGACTGCTCCCGTGGCCACGTGCATGCGCACTCCCTGGTTTGATATTTCACATGCTGGCTGTGAATATTCAAGCTGCAGCCATAATTTTAAAAAAGTGCATACTTGGACTTAGAAGAATCATAGATGTTGCCCATAATTAGTGATACACAGTATTTAATACAGGTCTGATAACTTGGTATGAGGTTAAATAGATGGGCTTGTCAATTTGTTTGCAGCATTATATTGGTAGCCCTAGGAACTTAGTATATAGTTCTTTTAGCTCTACAATACAATACACCAACACTGCTCTAGAATTAATTGGAGCAACATGTTCAAATATGGCCAGAAAAGTCAGTAGTATTTTTCAGTAGATTGAAGATAATGGATATAGCATTAAGAAAGCATGTACAGTACAAGGAAATTGAAAAATCAATAAGGGAAAAGAGAGAGGTGGATTGAAATAAGAAAGTGAAGCTAAGAATAACTGCCTTGAAATGGCATGTGAGGTTAAATGATGAAATAACTTATCAAGTGTTGGAAGCTAGATACACGAGTGGATTAAGCCTTGAGGTTAATAATGTTAAACTTGAGTTGTTAAAGTACGCTTACAACAACAGATCACAAACTCTTGGATATAATGGGCACAATTATATTTCTTCCACTTACTCATACAGTGTAGCAGCACACCGTAATAGGGAACAGCAATCTTTAGGAGAAAGGGAAGGCAAATTATAATCTATGCAATTATTTTTTTATCTTTCATTCCTTAACATACTGCATTATGTAACTGTGAAAAGACATGTGTGCTTCTGTTGTCAATGTGGGGAAGATACTAAATAACTGGGTATAAAGATAGATCTGTTTTAAAATAGGTTAGTCTAAACCAGGGTTGCCCAACCGCTGGCCCACGGCACCCTCCGATGTGGCCCATCATGTCTTGCTCTGAGATGGCGGGTCAGCAAGCCCAGATCGCGGGTTCCCGACCCGCCATCTCCAAGCATTAGTGCGAAGAATGGAACCACCGCTAGAGGAAGCAAAGCCGATGCTTCCTGTTTAGCGCCGGCTCCTTTACAGGCAAAGTGATACCAAATGTACCTGTGACAGGAAGCATCAGCTCTGCTCTCTACTGCAGCTGCATGCTTCTGTCACAATTATGCTCGGGGATGACGGGTCGGGACACAGGAACCCACGAACTGGTACAGCAGCATCAGTATCAGCCACCAGTATCAGTACCAGCCAGCAGTACCAGTACAAACCAGCAGTTCCAGTACCAGCCGGAAGTACCAGTACCAACCAGCAGTACCAGTACCAACAGTACCAGTACCAGCCAGCAGTACCAGTACCAGCCAGTAGTACCAATCATCAGTACCAGTACCCGCCAGAAGTACCTGCCAGCAGTACCAGTACCCACCATCCGTACCAGTCATCAGTACCAGACAGCAGTATAAACCAGCAGTACCAGTAACAGCCAGAAGTACCCGACAGCAGTACCAGTACCCACCATCCGTACCAGTCATCAGTACCAGCCAGCAGTATAAACTAGCAGTACCAGTACCAGCCAGAAGTACCCGCCAGGAGTACCAGTACCCACCATCTGTACCAGTCATCAGTACCAGCCAGCAGTATAAAGCAGCAGTACCAGTACCAGCCAGCAGTACCTGCCAGCAGTACCAGTACCAGCCACCAGTATCAGTACCAGTACCAGTCAGCAATACCAGTTCCTACCAGCAGTACTAGCCAGCAGTAGCAGTCAGCAGTACCCACCAGCAGTACCAGTACCAGCCAGCAGTACCAGTACCCACTAGCAATACTAGCCAGCAGTACCACTCAGCAGTACCAGTACCAGCCAACAGTACCCACCAGCAGTACCAGTCAGCAGTACCAGCACCTTTCAGCAGTACCCATCAGCAGTACCAGCCAGCTGCAGGAATCCTGAGGAAGAAGTCAAGATTGAGGTCGAGCGACACAGTGGTATAGTGGTTAGCACTTTTGCCTAGCAGTAAGAAGGGTCGCTGGTTCGAATCCCAACCACGACACTACCTGCCTGGAGTTTGCATGTTCTCCCTGTGCCTGCATGGATTTCCTCCGGGTACTCCGGTTTCCTCCCACACACCAAAGACATGCTGGTAGGTTAATTGGATCCTGTCTAAATTGTCCCTAGTATGTATGAATGTGAGTTAGGGACCTTAAATTGTAAGCTTCTTGAGGGTAGGGACTGATGAAAATGTACAATGTATATGTAAAGCGCTGCGTAAATTGACGGTGCTATATAAGTACCTGAAATAAATAAATAATAAATAAATAAAAATTGAGGTCAGTTGAGGTACAGGTAAACCGCTGTGCATCAGTGTGAAAGCAGCCATAGGCCCCTTTTACATGATTGGTCCGATCGGGTCCACCTGTCTGTTTTTCAGGTGGACTCAAATGGACTCTCTATTCACCTCTATAGAGCGGCAGATGTAAACGGACTCGTGTCTGTTTACACCCACCTATCTGCAATCCGATCTCCTTAAAAAAAATCAGAAGGGGATCTGTCCCCTTTTGTCTGGGCGGATCGGAGGGCCCTTAGGGTAGAGCGGGTTGCATCCATTTCTGCTCTACATATGCAGAGTGGACACAGACCTGCCATCCCCCCTTTACGCTCATTGTGGCCCGCGACCAGTTATCAAGTCGTTAAAGTGGCCCTCGCTCCTCAAAAGGTTGGGCACCCCTGGCCTAAACAAACAGGTAAGGATTCATTCACCATGGCATCAGCGTATTATCTCCAGGGAATGCAAGTACATGCTGGCCGAGCTAGCAGAAAATCCTGAATTAAAAAATAAACACCTAAAAT
The DNA here is from genome assembly GCF_042186555.1 of Aquarana catesbeiana. Classification (NCBI taxonomy): domain Eukaryota; kingdom Metazoa; phylum Chordata; class Amphibia; order Anura; family Ranidae; genus Aquarana; species Aquarana catesbeiana. Next base: position 772,706,215 of record NC_133324.1, read on the forward strand.
ACTTTTGTTTAGATGTGTGCAGGGTTTATGCATGTATGCTTGCATCAGTTTACACATGTAAAATCTGCAAATATTTGTGGCCTAATGCTGCGTACACACGATCGGAATTTCCGTCAGAAACGTGGATGGTTTTTCCGACGGAATTCTGCTCAAGCTTGCCTTGCATACACACGGTCACACAAAAGTTTTCTGAACTTTCGACCGTCAAGAACGCGGTGATGGGGGGGGCGTGGCAACCGGACTCCAAGATGGAAGCTTAACTTAGGAGCTCCGCTCGCCCATCGAAGATAATCCGCAGCAATCAGAGCCCACCGGCACCATCCGTGGCCTCAAACACAGCCACACTATCGGCAGATAATCGCTGATCCTGGAAAGGATGCCATGGCACCGTAAAAACCCACAGCAGCCGCAGAAAATGATGAGCTACTACGCCTCACGCAGGCCACAACAAAATGGCGGTGGCACCCGAGATGACAGGCCAGACCAGCGATCCGGACAGAACAGCGGCGTTACTGGGCTATCATCGGCTTCCTCTCACTCGGCCAACCCACCCAGCGAAGCCTCCTCAGGCCCATCAACCCCCACGACAAGGAGCCCGGCCAAATCGAGGCAACGGAGGGATCCCCAGACAGACAACAGGCTGATCCGGCCATGGAGGAAAGCGGGCCTCACAATACCACAGGTCAGAGCACTCAGGGTCGGGACCCTATCAAAGATTTTCCCACAGAAGACAGGCCAGTGTCAGATACACTGATGAAGGACATGCTGCTGTCCCTGCGCTCCTCATTACAGGCAGATTTGGTTAAAGGAATCACTGAGTGTTAGAGAGAAGTGCAAACACTAGGCCACAGAGTGAATCAAGTGGAGCACAAGATGGAGGAATATACCTCATCCTATAATGTCATGGCAGAAGCTCATACAGCACAAGGGGAGGACATTTCATGGATAAAAGATAAACTGGCTGACCTCGAGGACAGATCCAGGAGGAATAACCTCAAACTGAGGGGTATACCAGAATCTGTCCCCCTTCTCAGCTCCTGCAATATGCCCAGACCCTATTTTCCACATTAATTCCTGAAGCAACTGCATCAGATCTTATAGTGGACAGGATTCATAGGGTCCCCAAACCGTCCTTCCTCCCTGATGATACTCCTAGAGATGTATTAATGAGAGTACACTACTACCACATCAAAGATCGTATACTGCAGGCTTCCCGCAAACCGGAAAACATCCCCCAACAGTATACCACCATAAGACTGCTCCCTGACCTGTCCAGGCACACTTTACAACGCCGCAGAAACCTGATGACAATTACAAAAGCCCTGAGAAATCTCAATATCCTCCATAAATGGAAGTACCCTGCAACGCTGTCTATCACACATAATGGACATACCATTTCAGTTTCCGCTTTAGAGGAAGGGATTAAGGCACTAAAGAATTGGAGCATAATCTCTGACCAGCCCGCCCAACACTTACCTCCTCCGAGACCGACTCCTCTACAGAGCGATTGGCAAATTGTCTCCCACAAGCGTTCAAACAAGAAAAACGCCGGTGGAAGCTCATAGTACATTCCACAGTTACAAACAAGTTTATCTCCAGGGAAGAGTTCAAGTATGACTCTCACCAAACCCCTACAACACCAGTAGCAGTTACACCTGCACAGGGATCAATTAATGGATCCATTTCTTATGCAACTCTTGTTGACTTTCTCTTTTTCTTTTTTGTTCTTTTTACCTTATATTTTTGATATGCACAGTCTCGCTTATGGCAGAATCAAATCATCTACAGAATATGAAGAAACGACAAGAACTTTCTCCACTGACATACCCGCAAAAAAACACAAATTAGCTGGGCACAGTGAGCACTCCCACCACTTCACTCCACAGGATCCCACACTCCCCTTACAATGACGATTACATGCCTTTCAATTAATACCTGGGGACTAAACCACCCAGCAAAATGGTTCTCCATGTGAAAGGAAGCTAATAAACAAAATGCAGACATTCTATGCGTTCAAGAAACCCACTTCCAACTAAACAACGCTCCACAGTGTAAGCATAAAGACTATCCACACATCTACATGGCTAATACACCAAACAGCAAAAAAGGAGGTGTCTTGCTAGCTTTCAAAAACTCACTCTCAATACAACTTAAAGATATCTTTACCGATGCAGGAGGCAGATTCATCATCTTCACAGGAGATATTAATTCTAAACCATATACAGTAATCACACTGTATGCCCCGAATACACACCAAATTTGATTCCTTAAGAAGGTCCTGCACAAAGCAAACTCAATGAAATACGGCAACCTCCTGATATGCGGCGATTTCAACATAACCTCAGATCCGACTTTAGACACTTCTTCGGGTCAATCAAAAGGAACTCTATCCCTTCAGTCCATTCTCCACCAGGAGGAGCTATTTGACACATGGAGGTGTTTACACGCCACTGAAAGGGATTATACCTTTTTCTCCAACAGACACTCTTCATATTCACTAATAGACATGTTGCTAACGGATAAGTGGCTCCTGCAAAATGTGAAATCGACTAGAATTCATGATATCACCTGGTCTGACCAAGCTGCAATATCCATGTCTATCGCAGAGAGGGGAGTCTCCTCCTCACCACCCTTCTGGCGCTGTAATACATGACTTATACAAGATTCTAACTATCACAAAACAATCTCCCAGCATATACAAACCTTCTTCTCAGAAAATAGCAGCTCAGTGAGCGATCCATTTACTATATGGAATGCACATAAGGCCTTCATGAGAGGCATCTTAATCCAATTAGGAGCAAGAGAAAAGAAGAAACAGGCTCAACAGCTAAACACGGTCCTCGCTGACATACATCGTATAGAAACTCAAAATAAAACATCCCCATCAACACCACTTATCGACAAACTAAATTCTATTAGAGAAAAACTTAGAACAATTCTAACCCAACAATATGACAAACACCTTAGACGCCTACGACAAAATTATTATGTCAATGCTAATAGAGCTGGCAAATACCTAGCGAATAGATTAAAAGCAGCTCGCACAAAAACTAGAATAGCATACCTTCAACATCCTACACTACCACATAAAATTACGAATCCACAAGAAATAGCAAATCAATTTGCGTCGTACTATAGCTCGTTATATAACCTACACAATGATACCAGTACACACCAACCAACCATAGACAATAAAAACTCATTTTTGAAGAACATAAACCTCCCCTCCCTTTCTGAACAACACTTAGAGAATCTGAATGCTCCGATCACCAACCAAGAAATAGAAATGACCATACACTCACTTCGCAAAGGGAAATCTCCCGGTCCAGACGGATTCTCTAATGAATATTTTAAAATGTTCAACAATATCCTCTCACCACACATGACAACAATATTTAACAAAGCTGCTGAGACTGCTTCTCTTCCACAAGAAATGTTGAGAGCACATATAGTAACATTACCTAAACCAGGCAAAGAACCCACCACACCAGCTAACTTTAGACCCATCTCCCTACTCAATTCCAGTACAAAATTATATGCAAAATTACTAGCCAAAAGATTAACAAACATTATACCCACTCTTATAAAGCGAGACCAGATGGGCTTTGTGAGGGGAAGACAAACCACAGATGCAACCAGGAGAATTGTCAACGTGATACATTATGCTGAAAAGACTCGAACGCCTTCTCTGCTGTTGTCAATTGACAACAGAGAAGGCATTCAACAGTGTCCACTGGACCTATATGGAACAAACCTTAATCAAGTTTGGATTTAAAGGCCCTATATTGCAAGCTATTATGGCACTATACTCTTGTCCGTCAGCGCAAGTGTATTCTGCGGGGTTCCTATCCGCAACCTTCAATATCACTATTGGAACGAGACAAGGGTGCCCCCTTTCCCCTACTATCTTCAATATGATGATAGAGCCTTTAGCTGAGTCTATAAGAACACACCCCCTGATCACGGGCTTCCAGTTTTGAACTAACACTCATACCATCAACCTATTCGCAGACAATGTTTTTCTGCTCCTGACCAATCCCAACATATCCCTAGAACAAGCTCACAAAGTCCTTATTGCCTTTGGGGAAATATCCTATTACAAAGTTAACTTCACTAAATCGTTAATATTAGATATGAGCGTTTCAACCAACACCCGTAACACACTACAAACACAACTTCCATATATGTGGAGCAAAGGGAGCATCACATATCTAGGGACTGCACTTACGAAAAAAATCTCCACAATGATAAAAGCCAACATAATACCCCTGGTTGCCAAACTGGAGGCCCAAATCAGAAACATGTCGAACAATGAGATATAATGATTGGGTAAAATTACAGCTTATAAAATGATGATATTGCCGCAAATACTATATATATTCCGCACCCTACCATTGAACATCCTTCAACATTTCATCAAAAACATTGCAAATATTGGCTGGAGATATATATGGAATGGGAAAAAAGCCAGATGCTCACGAAATAACCTCACATCCCATAAAAAAGTGGGCGGGGCAGGACTAGTGGACATACATGACTACTTCTGAGCAACGCGCCTAGACCAAAACAAACACTGGTTCCAAACAAATGATGTACCATTATGGGTGGACATCGAAAAGACAACGGTACAGACAAAAGATTTACCCTTACTACTCATAACAGACGGGTGGATACCATGGGACACAAAAACAATGTCTCCTACAACGCAGATATCATTAAAAGCGTAGAGACTCATAAGGGGGCAAACATGTAGGGACAAACAGGACACACATTATAAAATACCCTTAACATTCTTAGAAACAATGATTCCAATGCTGACAGTCAAAGACTTGATAATTAAGGGCATAACACATATATCAGACTTGTATAATGATACACAACCTAAATCTGTGGAACAACTCATGACACAGTATCACCTTCCAACAGATAAAAGGTTTACATGTTTGAGGATTGTACACTTCATCAAATCTTGACCCACACTGACTATATCCCTTCCGAGCAACATATGGCAATTTTACTCCACAGCTAAACGACACACAAGAGGTATATCCTTCTTTTATAACACTATCAGAGATAAACTCACACTTACAAAAACTATAGCAATGAAAAAATGGGAGGAAGAACTAGGTATAGAAGTTTCAGAAGAACAATGGCAACAAACCTTCAGGGCAATACACAAAGCCTCTCACTGTGTCAAACATTGGGAATTAACTATCGAAATGGCAAACAGATGGCATTACACTCCATATAGAATAGTGAAATTCTTCCCCGGAGCTTCCCCACATTGCTGGAGAGCCTGTGGACAAATAGGAACCCTACTACACATGCTTTGGTATTGTCCTACAGTTAAATGCATTTGGAACCAAGTATTTCGAATGATATCTACAATAAAGGGAGTACTCACTCCCCCAGACCTGGCGCTGGCAATCCTACATCTGAACATAGAAAAATTTCATACAGACTTTAGGCCAGTTATAATATACTATATACTATTAGAGACACGCTTACTGATCTTACGAAATTGGAAATCCACTACAGCCATTAATCTGTCAGACATTACCAAAGCGGTTCATAGAAATTATACCTTTGAGCATCTCTTAGCAATAAACATTTCTTGAGGTGCTAAAATGGCAGGGCAGTACAAACCCCCCCAATAGGGATGAGCTTCGAGTTCGAGTCGAACTCATGTTCAACTCGAACATTAGCTGTTCGCAAGTTCGCTGAAAAGCGAACAATTTGGGGTGTTCGCGGCAAATTCGAATGCCGCAGAACACCCTTTAAAAGTCTATGGGAGAAATCAAAAGTGCTAATTTTAAAGGCTTATATGCAAGTTATTGTCATAAAAAGTGTTTGGGGACCTGGGTCCTGCCCCAGGGGACATGGATCAATGCAAAAAAAAAATTTAAAAACGGACGTTTTTTCAGGAGCAGTGATTTTAATAATGCTTAAAGTCAAACAATAAAAGTGTAATATCCCTTTAAATTTCGTACCTGGGGGGTGTCTATAGTATGCCTGTAAAGGGGCGCATGTTTCCCGTGTTTAGAACAGTCTGACAGCAAAATGACATTTGGAAGGAAAAAACCCATTTAAAACTACCCGCGGCTATTGCATTGCCGACAATACACATAGAAATTCATTGATAAAAACGGCATTGGAATTCCCCACAGGGAAACCCCGAATCAAAATAAAAAAAAAAATGATGTGGGAGACCCCCTAAATTCCATACCAGGCCCTTCAGGTCTGGTATGGATATTAAGGGGAACCCCGGCCAAAATTAAAAAAAAAAAATGACGTGGGGTCCCCCCAAAAATCCATACCAGACCCTTATCCAAGCACGCAACCTGGCAGGCCGCAGGAAAAGAGGGGGGACGAGAGTCCCCTGAACCGTACCAGGCCACATGCCCTCAACATTGGGAGGGTGCTTTGGGGTAGCCCCCCAAAACACCTTGTCCCCATGTTGATGAGGACAAGGGCCTCATCCCCACAACCCTGGCCGGTGGTTGTGGGGGTCTGCGGGCGGGGGGGCTTATCGGAATCTGGAAGCCCCCTTTAACAAGGGGACCCCCAGATCCCGCCCCCCCTGTGTGAAATGGTAAGAGGATACAAAAGTACTCCTACCATTTCACTAAAAAACTGTCAAAAATGTTAAAAATGACAAGAGACGGGACATGACGGGACTTCCCTGTCATTCCCCGTGACGTCACAGGGAAGTCCCGTCAAGTCACCGTGTGTCAGAGGGGGGCGGGGTCACCGGGTGGCCCCGCCCCCGTTATTTAAGAACCGTCAGACGAGGAGACTCCGTCACACAGCGGGAGCCTCCCTCCATGCCAGCATAGGTGCGGAGCGGCCCGGAGAAGAAAATGAAGAAGAGAAGAAGAGAAGAAGGAAGAAGAGAAGAGGATGAAGAAGAAGATGAAGAGAAGAACGGGAGCCTCCCCCCATGCCATGGGTGCGGAGCGGCCCGAGGAGAAGAAGATAGAAGACAGTTTTTTAGTGAAATAGTAGGGGTACTTTTGTACCCCCTTACCATTTCACACAGGGGGGGTGGGATCTGGGGGTCCCCTTGTTAAAGGGGGCTTCCAGATTCCGATAAGCCCCCCACCCGCAGACCCCCACAACCACCGGCCAGGGTTGTGGGGATGAGGCCCTTGTCCTCATCAACATGGGGACAAGGTGTTTTGGGGGCTACCCCAAAGCACCCTCCCAATGTTGAGGGCATTTGGCCTGGTATGGTTCAGGGGGGGCCGCACTCTCGTCCCCCCCTCTTTTCCTGCGGCCTGCCAGGTTGCGTGCTCGGATAAGGGTCTGGTATGGATTTTTGGTTGGACCCCACGCCGTTTTTTTTTTTTTTTTGGTACGGGGTTCCACTTAAAATCCATACCAGATCTGAAGGGTCTGGTATGGAATTTAGGGGGAACCCCACGTCATTTTTGTTTTTAAATTTTGGCCGGGGTTCCCCTTAATATCCATACCAGACCTGAAGGGCCTGGTATGGAATTTAGGGGGTCTCCCACGTCATTTTTTTAAAAATTTTGGTTCGGGGTTTCCCTGTGGCGAATTCCCATGCCGTTTTTATCAATGAACTTCTATGTGTATTGTCGGCAATGCAATAGCCGCGGGTAGTTTTAATTGGGTTTTTTCCTTCCAAATGTCATTTTGCTGTCAGACTGATCTAAACATGGGAAACATGCGCCCCTTCACAGGCATACTATAGACACCCCCCAGGTACGAAATTTAAAGGGATATTACACTTTTATTGTTTGACTTTAAGCATTATTAAAATCACTGCTCCTGAAAAAACGTCCGTTTTTAAAACTTTTTTTTGCATTGATCCATGTCCCCTGGGGCAGGACCCGGGTCCCCAAACACTTTTTATGACAATAACTTGCATATAAGCCTTTAAAATTAGCACTTTTGATTATTCATGTTCGTGTCCCATAGACTTTAACGGTGTTCGTGTGTTCGAGCAAACTTTTTTCCTGTTCGCATGTTCTGGTGCGAACCGAACAGGGGGGTGTTCGGCTCATCCCTACCCCCCAAATGACCATATTTTGGAAAGTAGACACCCCAAGAAAATTGCTGAGAGGCATGTTGAACCCATTGAATATTTATTTTTTTTGTCCCAAGTGATTGAATAATGACAAAAAAAAAAAATATTTACAAAAAGTTGTCACTAAATGATATATTGCTCACACAGGCCATAGGCCTATATGGAATTGCACACCAAAATACATTCAGCTGCTTCTCCTGAGTACGGGGATACCACATGTGTGGGACTTTTTGGGAGCCTAGCCGCGTACGGGGCCCCGAAAACCAATCACTGCCTTCAGGATTTCTAAGGGCGTAAATTTTTGATTTCACTCCTCACTACCTATCACAGTTTTGAAGGCCATAAAATGCCCAGATGGCACAACCCCCCCCCCAAATGACCCCATTTTGAAAAGTAGACACCCCAAGCTATTTGCTGAGAGGCATGTTGAGTCCATGGAATATTTTATATTTTGACACAAGTTGCGGGAAAGTGACAAATTTTTTTTTTTTTTGCACAAAGTTGTCACTAAATGATATATTGCTCACACAGGCCATAGGTATATGTGGAATTGCACCCCAAAATACATTTAGCTGCTTCTCCTGAGTATGGGGATACCACATGAGTGGGACTTTTGGGGAGCCTAGCTGCGTACTTGGCCCCGAAAACCAATCACCGCCTTCAGGATTTCTAAGGATGTAAATTTTTGATTTCACTCTTCACTGCCTATCACAGTTTCTGAGGCCATGGAATGCCCAGGTGGCACAAACCCCCCCCAAATGATCCCATTTTGGAAAGTAGATACCCCAAGCTATTTGCTGAGAGGCATAGTGAGTATTTTGCAGCTCTCATTTGTTTTTGAAAATGAAGAAAGACAAGAAAAAACATTTTTTTTTTCTTTTTTCAATTTTCAAAACTTTGTGACAAAAAGTGAGGTCTGCAAAATACTCACTATACCTCTCAGCAAATAGCTTGGGGTGTCTACTTTCCAAAATGGGGTCATTTGGGGGGGGTTTTGTGTCACCTGGGCATTCCATGGCCTCTGAAACTGTGATAGGCAGTGAAGAGTGAAATCAAAAATTTACACCCTTAGAAAGCCTGAAGGCGGTGCTTGGTTTTCGGGGTCCCGTACGTGGATAGGCTCCCAAAAAGTCTCACACATGTGGTATCCCCGTACTCAGGAGAAGCAACAGAATGTATTTTGGGTTGTAATTTCACATATTCCCATGGCATGTTTGAGCAATATATCATTTAGTGACAACTTTGTGCAAAAAAAAAAAAAAAAAATGTGTCTCTTTCCCGCAACTTGTGTCACAATACAAAATATTCCATGGACTCGACATGACTCTCAGCAAATAGCTTGGGGTGTCTACTTTCCAAAATGGGTCATTTGGTGGGGTTTTGAACTGTCCTGGCATTTTATTTTATAAGCCCTTTCTGACACTTTTTGTTTACATGAAAACATTTTTTTTTTTGCAAGAAAATTACTTTGAACCCCCAAACATTATATATTTTTTTAAAGCAAATGCCCTACAGATTAAAAAGGTGAGTGTTTCATTTTTTTTTCACACAGTATTTGCGCAGCGATTTTTCAAACGCATTTTTTGGGGAAAAAACACACTTTTTAAAATTTTAATGCACTAAAACACACTATATTGCCCAAATGGTTGATGAAATAAAAAAGATGATCTTAGGCCGAGTACATGGATACCAAACATGACATGCTTTAAAATTGCGCACAAACGTGCAGTGGCGACAAACTAAATACATTTTTAAAAGCCTTTAAAAGCCTTTACAGGTTACCACTTTAGATTTACAGAGGAGGTCTACTGCTAAAATTACTGCCCTCGATCTGACGTTCATGGTGACGTTGCTGTTTACATTTGACGCCAGACCGACGCTTGCGTTAGCCTTTGTTATTTTTAAACTGTTCCTTTCATTTTTTTTTTTAATCATTTTTATTGTTATCTCAGGGAATGTAAATATCCCCTATGATAGCAATAGGTAGTGACAGGTACTCTTTTTTGAAAAAAATGGGGTCTATTAGACCCTAGATCTCTCCTCTGCCCTCAAAGCATCTGACCACACCAAGATCGGTGTAAGAAAATGCTTTCCCAATTTCCCAATGGCGCTGTTTACATCCGGCGAAATCTAAGTCATGAAATGCTCGTAGCTTCTGGTTTCTTAGGCCATAGAGATGTTTGGAGCCACTCTGGTCTCTGATCAGCTCTATGGTCAGCTGGCTGAATCGCCGGCTGCATTCTCAGGTTCCCTGTTGAGAAAGGAGAGCCAGAGAAAAACATGGAAGATGGTGGGGGGGCATTCCCTCCCACTGCTTGTAAAAGCAGTCTAGAGGCTAATTAGCCACTAGGATTGCTTTTACATGAAAGCCGACCGCTGGCTGAAAAGAATGATACCAAGATGATACCTAAACCTGCAGGCATCATTCTGGTATAACCACTCAAAGTCGTGAATGGCGTACCTGAAGACAAAAAAATGGTTAACAATAAAACACAGTAAACGGTAAAGTATAAAAAGTTGCATACCTGAAAAGCAAACATGATAAAACATAATAACAATAAAACATTGCAGAATAGAATACAGTAAAAAAAGCAGAACAATAGAGAGTGAATAGAGAGAGAGAGAACAATAAAACGACAACTATTTTTTTTATTTTATATATATATATATATTTTTTTTTTACACTTTTTTTTGTAACTAACTTTTATAACTGTAACCGGTTCCAGGTTCTCAAAATGCGATGGCATCTTGGGAGACCCTGTGAAAGTGTGCCTAGTCTGTGCAATGCTGTACCCTACGCTAATACTCAACTAGTGAATGGTAGCGTTCAAAACATTCACCAATGCAAAGACCAGGATTGTCAGGACAGGAGGGACAATAATAGCGCGTGTCACGCCTATATCCACGCTTGCTGCAGACACGACATCTTTTTTGGGGGGTTCGTTGGGTAGGGGTACTCGGGAGGACATAAAGAAAATGCCTCTCACGCAGCCGACTGCATTTGGTTGGGGATGTGAATGGGGGAAGTATGGGCGCTGCAGAAGTGGTGGGTTCCCAATTAGGATTGGCGAATGCAGCAGGAAGGGCACTATGGGCACGACGGGCCTGTTTGTCTTCTTCTTGGTGGCAGTGGGACACTACTTGTGCTTGCCACCTCACCAGCTTGAACTGCACTTATGGGACTCGCCACGTAACCAAGTGTTACTGCAGTGCTGGTTTGACTACGACCGGGGTGTACTAGGCCACTGGTGCTTGCCAGTTCACCAAAACGCTACCAAAAAAACTGTTAGTGATTGCAGGGATCAGGCCTGACTCTGCGAATGCTGTAGTTATGCGTTTAGTGTTTTGTAAGTGACAGTGATCGATCGATACTGCACTTGGGTGGGCTGGGCCGGGCGGAGGGGCAAAACACAGGTGCTAGCAGGTATCTGGGCTGATCCCGCTAACACTGCGTTTTTGGGAACCCTAAACTGCTGGGGACGCTAGTATAGATCTGATCGGATCAGATATTGATCCATTCAGATACTATACCACTAAGGGAGGTGTCTGGTGCGTGCGTGGGTGTTAGCGCTACTGGCGCTAACCTGACGCTGCTTGGGGCTGGTGCTTACCAGTTCACCAAAATGCTACAAAAAAACTGTTAGCGATCGCAGGGATCAGGCCTGACTCTGCGAACGCTGCAGTTATGCGTTTAGTGTTTTGTAAGTGACAGTGATCGATCGATACTGCACTTGGGTGGGCTGGGCTGGGCCGGGCGGAGGGGCAAAACGCAGCTGCTAGCAGGTATCTGGGCTGATTCCGCTAACACTGCGTTTTTGGGAACCCTAAACTGCTGGGGATGCTAGTTTAGATCTGATCGGATCAGATATTGATGCGTTCAGATACTATACCACTAAGGGAGGCGTATGCTGCGTGCATGGGTTTTAGCGGTACTGGCGCTAATCTGACGCTGCCTGGGGTGACGCATATCACCACCGGGAGATCAGGGAGCTAAACCTTTATTCGGTAATAAACGGCGGGTGCCCTGACACTATAAAAAATAAACAAACTAACCAGTGTCACCTGTAACGGTTATACGGTGATCAGTGGTGAAAGGGTTAACTAGGGGGCAATCAAGGGGTTAAAACCTTTATTAGGTAATATATGGGGGTCCCTGTCGCTATAAAACGCTGATGGCGAACCTAAATATTTACGGCCCTAACTAGCGTCACCAGGGACACTAATACAGCGATCAGAAAAATGATCGCTTAGCGACACTGGCGACAGGGGGTGATCAAGAGGTTAAAACTTTATTAGGGGGGTTAGGGGGGTACCCTAGACCTACAGGGGGCTAATACTAACTGCCCTAACACAGTAACTGTCACAAACTGACACCATGCAGTAATCAGAAAAAAAAAAAACTGCTTGGTGTCAGTGTGACGGGGGGGGGGGGGTGATCGGGGGGTAAAGGGGGGTGTAATGTGTGCCTGGCATGTTCTACTGTGTGTGTGTGTTTGGTGCACTCACATTTCAGTCTTCTCTCCTCGGCGCCGGAACGGAAACTGCCGAGCCGAGGAGAGATGACATCACATCCCCTGCCTCTGTGTACTACACAGAGGCAGGGGAAGAATCTCATTGGCTGGGAGCGATCGTGAGGGGGGGCCACGATTGGATGGCCTCCCCCTCATCTCTGATCGCTGCCAGACCAAAGGCAACCACCGCTGGCGCCGGGGGGGTCCGATTGGACCCCCTACCCGCGGGAAGGCAAGGACGTAAATGTACGCCCTTTTGCTTGCCCGTGCCGCTCTGCCAACGTATATCGTCGTGCGGCGGTCGTCAAGTGGTTAATGTTATTGTTAATGTTAAAATATTTCAATCTGATAGTGGATGTAACTGCCACTGAGGAAAAAGTAAAGTAAAGTAAAGAAAAATACTATGAACAGTTGAATTATTCTGCCTACAATGATTGTTTCTTTGTTGTATTGACAACAAACGTAATGTAATAATTTCCGAGACGTACATCAATTGAGTGTGTATATCAATATTCCCTTTTTATGTTATGTAACATGTTCCTTTATAAAACCTTCAATAAAAACCAATAAAACAAAAAAAAAGAACGCCGTGACATACAACACTACGGTGAGCCGAGAAAATGAAGTTCAATGTTTCCAAGCACGCGTCAAATTGTTTCCGAGCAAGCGTGAATTTTTGTGCGTCTGAATTGCATACAGACGAACGGATTTTTGGATAGGAACTTTTCCCGACCAAAAAACAGAGAACATGCTCTCAATCTTTTGATGGCTGGAATTCCGCCAGCAAAAGACCGATGGAGCATACACACGGTCGCATTTTCAGACAAAAAGCTTTCATCAGAGTTTTGCTTTCTGATCGTGTGTTTGCGGCATAAGGCTAAATATTTGTCGCCTAAGTATATGTATAGCACTACTCTTTTAATGCCACTAAGTGTGACACCCATTTTCAAATGTAAGCACATCTGTGTGTATGTTCCCATTGATTCCTATAGTGCTGCATTTATTTGCATTTGAAAACTATACGCTGTATGCATCTAAACAAGCAATTTTAGAAATCCATGTGAATGAACCCTAAGTTATAGCCTTACATTTGCCAGGCTCCTACAATGCATGCAGATATGTGCACCTGGGCCTCAGCATATATGAACGGAATCTACTAAGAAGAGGCTTTTTCAAGGAAATGTTCACATTAAAGTCCAAATGTATGCAGGCTTACATGTATTGAATTTAAAATGAAAATGTGATTTCCTCTCATTTGTTTGGGTCTATCTGCCTGCTGTTAACATTTTTAATTATGCATAACATGGAGAAATAAAACTGCATTAAATGATAGCACTGCTATCATTAGAGGGGATAATAAAAAAACAAAAAACATATTTGTAAAAAGTCTTAATGAGGCCCATACTGGGTGGCTTATACTGTCCATGTGTTTATCTTTGCATGCACGTGTAGAAGCTTTTGAATTCAATGATTACCTGTAAATAGCCTTTAACCACTTCCCGCCCAAGGACGTCATATGACTTTAATGCCCTGTACACACGGTCGGATTTTCCGACGGAAAAAGTGCGATCGGATTGTGTTGTCGGAAATTCCGATCATGTGTGGGCTCCATTGGACTTTTTCCGTTGGAATTTCCGTCACACAAAGTTTGAGAGCAGGCTATAAAATTTTCCGACAACAAAATCCGATTGGTTAAATTCTGATCCTGTGTACACAAATCTGATGCACAAAGTGCCACACATGCTCATAATAAATTAAGAGACGAAAGCTATTGGCTACTACCCCGTTTATAGTCCCAACGTACGTGTTTTACGTCACCGCGTTCAGAACAATCAGATTTTCCGACAACTTTGTGCAACCGTTTGTATGCAAGACAAGTTTGGCCCAAAATCCGACGGAAAAAATCCATGGTAGGTGTAAACACTGCAGTTGTTTTTTGCTGGGTGTCATGGATCCGCAGTAATGTGTCTGTCAGCTTACTTCTCCATGTGTTCAGCTTGAGAGACCAGCCTCCCTTCACCTGGTTGCTTAAGTAATCTCTCCTCAAAGCATGGCTCCACCCCAGGCCCTATCAGGGAACACTATATTAACCTGCGCACTGCAAGCCAGCCCTGCTAATCAATATTGTGTGTTTGGCTTCCGTGTGCTCCTTGCTGTGTGTTCTACATTTGATTCTAGTTACCGATCTTGGCTTGTTCTTGACTGTCCTTGACTGCTTCATATCCTGACCTTGGCGTGTTCCTTGACTATCCTTACCAGCTTGTTACCTCGACCTTTGGCTATCTCCTGACTATCCTTTGTTGTCGCAGTCTGCTGCTTCCTCTCTACCTTGCTGTACTTTACCGTGAGTGTTAGCTGGGAGGCCCTGGGGGTCGCGACCTGGAGCCAGACTGCAGATAAATCCATCCCCACCACTAGGAGCCTCTGGTGAACACCCGCTGGCAATTAGATTCCACGCCCTGGGAAATCTTATGCTCTAGCTTCCAGTGTGATTCGTGTTGGTGCTCCAAAATACCTGCTCTCCTGAATCGCCTAGAGTTCCATCCGCAGCAGTCAGCCGCAGGGTCCACTAACTTGTGGTGCACTCCTGACCCCAACGGGGTGCATCTGTCGCCTGGACACTGACCTGACACTGGGAAGCCTGAGATCATTTTTTTATAGACCCCAGAACTCTCCATAAAGAGGACCTGTCATGCCCTATTCCTATTACAAGGGATGTTTAAAAACAAAGTACACATAATAAAACATGTTTTTAAAGCACCCCCATCCCCTTGTGCTCACGCACAGAAGCAAATGCATACATAAGTCGCGCCCACATATGTAAACGGCGTTCAAACTACACATGCGAGGTATAGCCATGATCATTAGAGTGAAAGCAATAATTCTAGCACTAGACCTCCTCTGTAACTCTAAACAGGTAACTTCTAAAACATTTTAAAGCATTGCCTATGGAGATTCTTAAGTACCGAAGTTTGACGCCATTCTGCGAGTGTGCGCAATTTTAACACATGACAAGTTAAGTATCTATTTACCCAACATAATCTTTTACATTATACAAAAAAACTTAAGTGTTTTGTTTTTTTAATTCACGAAAGTGTTTTTGTTAAAAAAAAAGATGTGTATGAAAAATTGCTGCGCAAATACCGTGTGACATAAAAAATTACAACCACCATTTTATTCCCTAGGGCATGGGTGCTCAACCTGTGGCCCTCCAGCTGTTGCAGAACTACGAGTCCTATCATGCTTGTAACTGTCATCTACTGTCATCTACTTGCAATGCTTCATGGGACTTGTAGTTCCGCAACAGCTGGAGGGCCACAGGTTGAGCACCCATGCCCTAGGGTCTCTGCTAAAAAAAAATATATATAATGTTTGGGAGTTCTAGCAAAACAATTATTATTTTTACATGTAGGAGAGAAGTGCCAGAATAGGGCTGGAAGTGGTTAAACAAGCTCCCACATTGTGTGACATGTTAGATAATATTGACACTGGTTTTAGTTGACCAGTAGGCCAGATGTTATTCTCTCCTAAATATGGAACATTTCCAGCTCTGTATTGTAATTGCTGCAAAAACATATGGTAATACACACAATGACTCATTTGTAGATTTCCTTTGCATGTAAACCAATTACAAATATGGAGTTAAACATATGATCTAAACAGTTTGAAATTGGCATAAGTTTCTAAAGTGTTCAATGAGATAATCCAAATACATTTCATCTTCTATTTGAAAAACTGATCATGCTAAATGAGAAATGTATAGTGTCTGGCTATTATATAATCAAAATATCCTCAAATTAACATAACAATAAAACTAGAAGACAAAATTATTTGCACTCCAGACAATAAGTTATAAGATAACTACATAGAGTAGCACTCCAACCTTATAAATCAGTTGCAATGGGCTGATCAGAGGCTGAGAATAGAAGACTCTGGACCTGAAAGAAGACTGGGAGAAGACAGCAGCAAGAGCAATTGAGCCACAAGGAGGAGTATAGACCTTGCATTGCTGGAGAACCTTACACTAGAAGCTAAGTATATCATAATATGCAAGTAAACTGTATATAGTTGCACATTGTGGCAAGAGCTCTAAGGACACTATGCAGATACGGTTCTGCTTTGGATTCAGTCCAATCAGGGCCGGCGCCAGCATAAGGCAGCCCAGGCGGCCACCTGAGGACACCAGGAGAGGAGAGCGCTAAAGCTGGAGCTTCACTCAAGAAATGCTTGTGCTGGAGCTGCCCCTGCTCGCACGTTTCCCTCGCTCAGCACAGCAGCGCTCATTGACAGGCAGCACAGCCCCAGGCACTATAAACTTCAGAGCTGCCTGCACACATTTCCATCTGCTCCCTCGGCTCCTCCTCCTCCTCTCGCAGTCAGTCACAGGAGATGATGGCTCTTAGTTTCTCGCCCTCCAGCACTCACTATAATCAGTCCTCTGCCACATAGTCCCACCTCCAGTCCAGCACAGGGAAAATTGCAGCTGAACTGGAGGTGATTCAGATGAGAGGGAGTCTGGGAGACCAGGGGGAGGGGCCGAGTGAGAGCAGGGGCGGGGCCAGCAGACACAGGAACTGGAATGGCACAGGTGAAGATCCTATGTGGAAGGTAAGGCAAGGATTAAATGTCTTTCTATGTGTGACTGTTTGTGCTTTTTTTTATACAGCCCCCCTGCATGTACATGGGGACCCTCTGTAGGGTGAACACATGGGGAAAAGAGGACAGAGAAGGAGAGATAGAGCAAGGGGAAAAGAGAAATGTGAAGATGGGGACGGTTAGAGAAGCTACACAGAGACAGAGCAAAGGAGATGAGGACAGAACAGAAGACGGGGGGGGGGGGCTCTGCTTTGCTCAGTGGGGGATCTGTGAGCTGATTCCCACTGAGCAGGGTGGGATGGAGCCCCGCTCTGCTGTATGGGTTTCAGATCCCCCTGATGAACATACGATATTTCCCTTGTATCGACACGCGTAGGGGAGGGGACTGGACGGCGCAGGAGGCAACTGGTCTGTCATATGGAGTAGAAGCACACAATCTGATCCATGGCTTGGCGCTATTAAGGCATGCTATAGAGTGGTGCACTAACGCACCAGACCCATGTGAGTACCCTATAATAGGGCTTTGCATTAAATAAAATCTTTTAAAACGTTATTATACTATTGAAGTCTCTTTTTGATATTTATATATGAGGATGCCACATCTTTGAGCAGTATTTGGACCTTGCAACTTGACCTGGAATCCGTTTTGATGATTCAAAGGCATCTACTGACCAAACTTAATTGCGAGGTTACACGCTCTGAGGTGAGCGGCCATTACCTTGGGGTGGGGAGCACCTGAGTGTAATCACTTCTGAAGATTGCTATATTTACAGTCACCTATCAAGTCACGTTTATTATCTTTAGATTAAGGATGCTAAAAACTGACCCTCGATGGTCAGAGTATCACGGACCTATATGCACCTGAGCACTTTATGGATCACTTTTGTATCAATATATATATTATTATATGAAATGTGTGTATATTCACGCTTTATGATGTTGTAAGCTGTATGATGACAACAGTCCCTTATATATATATATATATATTTTCTATTTTGGGATTGAATTTATATGCACATCACTTTAGTTAACAATTTTGTTTTTTAGGTGTTTGCTGCAGGTTCAGCAGATCATTAAGGGGATAGCACAGCATGTGATTTATTTATTTATCTGTGATTCTCACACGTTAGTATGGGATATGATTAGTGCTAGCAGCTGTCATCACACTATTATAAAATAGGGGATCTTTGATTTGGTAGCTCGCAAGACCTTTACTACTATTTTGATAGATGTCAGACTTTGCTGTCCGTTTACCCCCAACTGCGATGTGATCTGATCCACCCAGACAGAAGAGAACAGATCCCCTTCCATTTTTATTTTAGCGGACTGGATTGGATTGGAGATTACACCCGCTGCTCCAAGAGATTACAGGGTACAATTGGGTCTGCCTGAAAAACAGACAGGCAGATCCAATTGGACTTCTCATGTAAAAGTGCCTAAAGTGCAATGTTATAGATAGAAAGAATAATTAATATATGTACATTCCACAGTGTTAGTGCAGTAAATACATTTAATACAAAAAGTCCAATAAAATTGGGTCATGATAAACTTGTTCAGATCCACCGCAAGCTGTTGCACCGACTTCAGTGTAACGGCAACAAGACACAAGAGCACATACTATCTGCTTACCAAAAAATGTGTCCTCTGAAAATTATGAGTTCATGTGTGCTTGTCATCTGCCAGATATTTGCAGCCACTTCACTCAAAAAGCAGCAATGCAAGTACAATAGTTTTCTCCCAAAAGTGGCCTTTCACCACTCCGTCCAGTACCAACAATAGGAAACCCCCGTATATGCAAAGAAAAAAGCACGCTATAGTGCATTACCAAGCCAATTAAACAATTTGTCTCTTTATCCTAGTAAATTTTGCCGTAATTACAGTAAATTACTTTTATAAAACAGCACAGTATGTCCTGGTAATGTACTATAGCATGCTTTATTCTATGCTTATACAGGGTTTCCTGTGGTTGTTACTGGACTGGGGGGAGTGGAAGTGGTTCTTACTT
Organism: Aquarana catesbeiana; assembly: GCF_042186555.1. Classification (NCBI taxonomy): domain Eukaryota; kingdom Metazoa; phylum Chordata; class Amphibia; order Anura; family Ranidae; genus Aquarana; species Aquarana catesbeiana. Next base: position 772,725,377 of record NC_133324.1, read on the forward strand.
TTGGGGGAAAGCTATTATACCTGCATTGTTGCTTTTGACAGTGGCTGCAAATATCCAGAAGATGGCAAGCACACATGACCTCATAAGTTTATGAATTCACATTTTTTGGTAAACAAATGGTACGTGCTCTTGTGTCTTGGTGATGTTACACTGAAGTCAGTGCAAACAGCTTGCAGTGAATCTGCACAAGTTTATCACCGCACAATTTTGAAGGACTTTTTATATGAAATGTATGTTTTATACATATTTTTTATTGCACTGGCACTTTGGAATGTACATGTAATAATTATTTACAATATCTATCATATTGCACTTTATTGGGGTTCGCACTTAGATGATGGATGTTTTTTTTTGTTTCTTTGAGTCCCATCCTCCCGCTGTCTGGGGTCAGGGTGGTGGAAGGATGGGGGGGGCAACAAAATGCCTCTTCGCAAAAATCCTGGCACTGGCCCTGAGTCTAATAAACATTTTTCGCTGTTATCTCACTTTGGAAACTGTTTAGAGAAAAAAACACAGTACCTACAGTACATTTAGAAGAATTTAACAAATCATAGATGAGATTGGGAACGTTTTAAATACTGTCTTCATTGGTTATATTGTTACATTATTATTAGCTAAACTAAGTTACAGTCGTGTCAGGGATTAGTTTGTGCTGACTCAATTTCTAGCTGTATGTAATCTTAAATTTAGTTTATTAACCATTAAACCTCAAGTATTAAACTTAAATTTATGATGCTTTTTCTCTTCAGACAGTAACATCAATAAGTTATTTCTTACTAATTACTTATGAGATTAGCTAATGTTAAGTCTGTAGATCAAGTAACCGATCCATAATAGCTTCTTGTAAAGTGTTAATACTAATACTAACGAATAAATGAAAAAAATAGCATAACTTGTGATCCTTAAATATCACAGTGCAGTGCATTTATTAGATCTTGATTGGAGAAGAATAATGCGCATGGGAATCTTTAATTACTGAAAGCAATCAGTGTTCTGTTGAAGTGTGAAGGAATACGTAAATAGCTGCAATATCCCTGAAATGAGTTCCAGGTGTATTGAGCTCTGAATTTTTAAACAAAAGTGTGCAACATATAAGTAAAGAGGGTAGTATCTGCTGACCATGGCAACTGTAATTATCTGCTCAGCACTGTGTAAGTATCTAAAGTGGTACTAAAAGTGCTAGTCCAGGTACAGTAAACTCCAAAATACAACATATGGTGATACCAAGGCAGTTATGAACATAGACAAACACTCCTTTGGGTAGAATTCTCAGAACTGCAATGCAAATAAAACTCTAGTCCAGTCATATCTGGAGATTTACCAGATGCAACTTATTAAAATCTTTGCAATTTGCTTTTCATTTATGTTCAGCCCCTTTGAACGTATATGTTATTTAGGTTTTAAAGTAAAAGTACAGTATTTGTATGAACATTGCACCAAACATATAATTCAACTATATTTTCTATTAAAAATGTACACATCCAAAGCCACAGCTGCATAAGCATAAGTTACCAGTTTCTCCCAGGATAATTTTATCAGGGGAGACAAGGAAGAGAAACATTCTGAATGGTAGGCTTGCTAGAATACTTTTATTCTGAACATTTTCTCCTTCTTGCTACTCTACAGCTTAGCTACTGCAATGCACATAGAAAACAGCAATGCACATAGAAAACAGCTATTTTCTAGCAAGTCAAAAGCAAAGTTGTCTATATCTCCTATGTTTTCTTTTTTTTATTTATTTATTTATATGTGATGTACTTGTTTGGGGCACATTACAAACCTTGCAACAGAATGAAAAACAAGTTGCGCTACCCTCTATTATATACTTATGTACCATTGATGTTACTAACCAATCATAAACCATATGCAGTTATGGCTGTGTACATCAATCTCATAGAACACAAATAATGTGCAAAATGTGCAATACAACCAAAGTGCCCTGTGCTTATAAATGTGCCAAAACCTATGAATGCTCCTGCCAGACTCATCCACTTTACCAACTGTTCAGTGTTTAGTACCCCTCTCTGCCAATCCCCCTACTGGCTTCTGCTCACCCAGTATATCAAATTCAAAGTACTAACAACAACTTACAAAGCCAAGCACAACTCTGCCCCCAGCTACATCAATAACCTGGTCTCAAAATATCAACCAAACCGCTCTCTTCGATCCTCCCAAGACCTCCTGCTCTCTAGCTCCCTTGTCACCTCCTTCCATGATCACCTCCAGGAATTCTTCCCAGCTTCTCCAATTCTATGGAACTCCCTACTGCAATCTGTCCAACTATCTAGCTTTAGATGATCCCTGAAAACACTTCTCTTTAAAAAAGCCTATCCTGCTTCTAACTAATACACTCTATTTTTAATAGACATGTGCACTGCTAAAAAATGTGTTAGTTTTTGTTTCATTTGTTTGTTTGTTTTTTTTTCTTTTTTTGGGTCATTCGTTCATGATCAAATTCCTTATTTCCAATAAATTCGTAACTTTGTAAAAAAAATCTAATTTATTACGTTCTATTCATTTAGATGCGGTATTCGTTATTTTGATCATTCGTAAAAATACGAAACTTGAAAATTAGGAAATGCAAAAATTTGAAAATTCTATAAATATTTTTTACTTTCGCCATCAGCTCATCCCTCGCCTTTTTTTTTACCTGGGTTTTTGAATATAGTCTCCTGCCTTTACTATTGTACCGACGGGGGAGAATAATATATTATAGATTGGTTAAATCAGATCAATATTTCCCACCAGTACCACCTGTAGCATTGTTGGGTCCTTGTAACTTTAGGTTATATAAGGACCACTATACTTGTCAGTCATCCCATGTAGTGTATATAATAAAATGTTCTTGTGGATTATTATATCTTGGAGAGACCACACAAAAGGTAAAAGACAGAATCGCTCAGAGACACAAAATACTCAGAGATAAACTTGTTAAGCTACCTTTGGCAAGACATTTTATTGAAAAGGGGCAGTCTTTCAGCTTAGATTTGTGGTGATAATTAACCCTGGGAAAATGGATCCATAGGTTGGACACATTGTCACCCAAGGGACTGAATTCAGATTTTGATCTGTATTTCTTTCTTTAACCACTTCAGCCCAAGAAGAAATTACCCCCTTCCTGACCAGAGCACTTTTTGCAATACAGCACTGCGTCGCTTGACAGTTGCGCAGTCATGCGACATTGCACCCAAACATCCTTTTTATTCCACAAATAAAGCTTTATTTTGGTGGTATTTGATCACCTCCGCGGTTTTTATTTTTTGCGCTATACACAAAAAAAGAGCGACAATTTTGAAAAAAAGCAATATTTTTTACTTTTTGCTATAATAAATATCCTCAAAAAATATATAAAAAAAACTAATTTTCTCCTCAGTTTAGGCCAATATGTATTCTTCTACATATTTTTGGTAAAAAAAATCGCAATAAGTGTATATTGATTGGTTTGCACAAAAGTTATAGCATCTACAAAATAGGGGATAGATTTATGGCATTTTTATTATTAATTTTTTTATTGGTAATGGCAGCGATCTGTGATTTTTATCATGACTGCGACATTATGGCGGACACATCAGACACTTTTGACACTATTTTGGGACCATTGTCATTTATACAGTTATCAGTGCTATAAAAATGCACTGATTACTGTATAAATGGCAGGGAAGGGGTTAAACACTTGGGGGCGATCAAGGGGTTAAGTGTGTCCTAAGGCGTGATTCTAACTGTGGGGAGGCTACCTAGGACATGACAGCGATCACTGCTCCCGATGACAGGGAGCAGTAGATCTCTGTCTTGTCAATAGGCAGAATGGGGAAATGCCATGTTTACATAGGCATCTCCTCGTTCTGCCGCTCTGTGACACGATTGCGGGACACCAGGGGACATCGAGTCCACACGTCCCACGGATGCAGTCACGGAGCATGCGGTGGGGGTGCATGCGCCCCGCTGGTGGCACGCATGCACCCACAATGCCGCTTCTTAAATGGGACGTACCTGTACGCCGATTTGCGCAGCCCTGCCATTGTGCTTAGGTATATCATTGTCCACTGATCAGCAGTCGGTTAATTTGAAATGGGTTTTAAATTGGTGCAATGATGGGATACTATTATTATTATGATTTGAGTAACCATTCTATTGTGTGGTGGTCTGAATTGTGCAAATTTTTTGTAAACAGCGGGTGTTTTTCCTGGTAGATCTCATGTGTGGTGGGGAAACCAATTGCACCTGATAGATCTTCTGAAAATACTTATTTTGTTGCTTAGAGATATCCTATTAACTCTTCTTTATTGGATTGATTCCAGTTAGGTAAATTGATATAAATATGTTGGTGTATGTTAACATTGTTGGATGTGTTCTCTTCTGAGAAAGAGTGCTATCAATACTGAACACTTAAAAAAGTTTTTTTATTATTATTTGTATGTTGACTTTCTACATTAAATTTTAAGTGCAGCAATCCTTTCTCCTATATATATACATTGTTTATTTTGTATATCTTTTTTGTAACAGTACTGGCAATCTGCCAATGTATTATTTTTTACAAAAGTTTTCTAAAAGCCTCTGAAAATTTACTAAAAGATAACACACCAAAAGGTTATGTAAAAAAAAAGATTCACTTTTTGTTCTATGTTTTTTTTTTCTATACTTCTTGTGCCTTGTTCAGTAGTGTTAGCTAGAGCTTGGATGAGCTGTTTCAATTTACTATTATTAGATAGTACAAAATAATTACATTGGGGACTGTTAACTCCCTCATGATTAATGTCTTCTTATCTCACAGAGCAAATCAAATTTTGTATTTTCAACAGCATGTAAAAGTTAATAATAACTCAATTGCCTCCTAAGTGAAATTTATCCTCTTACTGGGTGAACAGATATTTTCCATTCTTAAAGCCATTTGCTTCGCCCAGATAAAAAAGAGAAAACACTTCATCTTTGTTACCAAAATAATTGTTATTTACTATTTTTTTAATGCTAAACTAAAATACTGGGCAAAAATTTTCTTCCCAAAAGGATCAAGGAAGAACAAGTTATTTAAATAATTATTACAAATCAGTCACTTTTAAGACCTGTAAGTCCATGTAAAAAAGTGTAAATGTCTTCCTTGCAATAAAAGTATGTAAAGTGCTCACAGCTAACACTACAAACCAATTGAACTCAGTGTTTATCTGCTGGCATATTCTACATGGTTTTTCAGAAACATTTATCTTCTTCCAAGAGGAGACTACAATGTGGGGTTATAAGCCATATCATAAGAGGCACAAATAAAGCTGCAGCAATTGAGTTAATTGTATGTTTTTGGATAGTGGAAGGAAAGTAGACTGCCAGAAATCAGACACAAACCCATATAAAATGTTAAGCTGTACTGCATCCACAACAGTTTTTGTTTTCTTCAGAAACTGGGGTAGTAGGGGTACGTAGTACTAGTAAAGTATATGAGAAGGAAAACTTTCAAAGATAAATCAGATTAAAACACATATATGAAAGTGAAAGTCAGCATATATAGGAACTATAATACTCTGAAGCACATTGTGATGCATCAAAGTGCATCAGAATGCGCACACTGAACTAAATTTCAACATATCCTACTTTTTTCAGCACACATCATCACTGAGCATTGGTATAATCTGAAGCCATAGGATATAAGACATATTGCCTTGTTCTTGTCCTTGTGCTTTTACTCTCAAAACATACAGTAATGAGTTTTTGTGTTATCACTATCAATATATGGTTTTAAATTTAGACACTTGATCCTTATTTAATTTTTATTATTGGCACTCCACTCTCTCAACTACATTGGCTTATGGTTGGAAAATCTTTTTATAATGCGAGCTGCATACAGTACCATTTGACCTCCACTCAAAATTCCACAATGTAGAAACTTATCTGATGCAATGGGGTTGATTTACTAAAGGCAAAAAGACTGTGCACTCTGTAAGGAAGTGTTTACTTTTCATGGGAATTTTCACTAAGCTAATGCCCCGTACACACGGTCGGATTTTCCGATGGAAAATGTTCGATGGGAGCTTGTTGTCAGAAATTCCGACCATGTGTAGGCTACATCGGACAATTTCCATCAGAATTTCTGTCACACAAAATTTGAGATCTGGATCTCAAATTTTCCGACAACAAAATCCGGTGTCGTAAATTCCGATCCTGTGTACACAATTCTGACGCACAAAGTTCCACGCCTGCTCGGAATCAAGCAGAAGAGCCGCACTGGCTATTGAACGTAATTTTTCTCAGCTCGTCGTAGGTGTTGTACGTCACCCCGTTCTTGACGTTCGGAATTTACGACAAGATTTGTGTGACCGTGTGTATGCAAGACAAGTTTGAGCCAACATCCGTTGGAAAAAAACATGAATTTTGTGGTTGGAACGTCCGATCGTGTGTACGGGGCATTAGTGTTGCAAAGAACACCTAATTACTTGCAAGGAAAAAAAATAGCTTGCACACAATTGCATGATGGAAGTCAGCAGATCATAACCTTACTTACTAAGCCAAGGGAAAATTCCCTAACAAAATGAAATTCCCTTGCAAAGTGAACAGCCTATTTGCCTTTAATAAATAAGCCTTATTATCCTAACCTTAAGTGGTGCCACTATACATATTCATGGGGCTTATAGTTTTTCATAGTGTCTGTTTTTCCCACTAGTGAAAAGTCCTCCTCATATCCTGCCCCAGTGAGCAATCAAAAAGTAAAGACAATCACCCCAACAGGAAAAAAAAACTCTTAATACAGAGGGAAACAAAAACCTGATAAAATTATAACCCCTTCCCCACTTCATTGAAAACAAAAAAGTTTTGACTTTGGAATGACTTTTATCGTCAATCCAACCTTTAATCACAGCATTAATTACTGAGTCACATGCTGTTCATAGTCAAGTGTATTTCTCTCAGATGTGCCTAGTATAAAGGCTGCAAAGTGTAATCAAACCATTTCTGTGTTTAGGTTTCTAAAAATAAATTAACAGGATCAAAAGCATGCCATGTACAGGTATATCTGTTTATAAACAGGCTGCTGATATGATACAGTCAGCAGTTTTCTAGCCTTTGGCTACCTTACAGTGTCCTCTGCTAAGTGCACTTCTACCTTTAAAAAATAGTCTGCAAAAGTCTGTTCTGTAAATACACCTCTTTTTGCAAAATGCTTACTCTTCACTATGTACTTCTAGTTTAAACAGCATACCGCTAAGAAAATTCCTTCCACATGCATCTCCAAAAATGGTTATTGTATTGCCATAAGCAGAAGTGTTCCTAGTCTAAATATTGTGTTGTTGTTAGGCTGTAGTCAGCCTGAACTCTGAAGTGTTATAGTTCTGCTCAGAATATTGTTTGCTTCTTTCTTCCTTTGTTACTGGCAACAGGGCAAAAATACAATAATTCTGAATTTTAAATATTCATGTTTCCATAGCCAGCCATAAGGAGTTTTTTTTTTTTTTTTTGCCTGCGGTGCATGCTGGGGGAGGATATAAATATCTGTGGCAACCTTCCATAAGGACCTTTTGTCCTTGTCTCCTGGGTTATTGAAAGGACAGGAGGCTTAGTTGGAGGCCTCTGCATTCCAGGTCTGCTGCCTGGGGATTGTGAAGCCAAGTGTGGGCTTAAGTCTAGAGCCTGCAGTGTCTTCCTGAAAAGTATATCCAGAAGGAGCGAAGCTTAAGTATTGTTAGAGTACTAGGGACAGAAGCTTCCTTGATGAGGAGTGTTTTCCATGATTTCTACACTACCTTGTACAATTTGCACCCTGTTTCCCCTAGTGTCTTGGATACTGATAAGATTACCACAATTGCTGCAAGTCTCAGAGAGGCCCTCATGGAAGAGGAGATTGATTCGCTCTCCCAACCCATTTCCTCTGAGGAATTTGCTATGGAAATAGCCTGTTCTCCCATGAGCAAGCCCCAGGGCCTGCTGGCTTTACAGTGTCTTACTATAAAACTTACCTCTCGTGTCCCATTTCATGTAAGCCTTCAATGCCATTCTAGAGGGTCATGCCATGCCCGCATCACAGTTATCCATAAAAAGTGTAAGAATCCATTGTACTGTGCCAGTTACAGGCTCATTTTGTTTGTTTAACTGCAACCTCAAGTTGTTCACCAAGATCCTGATGAAGATGCTGGAGACACAATCCTGCAGCATATTATCCCTCTTTATCAGGTAGGATTCATCCAATCTAGAGAAGCCCAAGACAACACAAGCAGGACCATAAATATTATAGCCAAGGCAACATGTACCAACACCCACTAATCTTTCTGTCCACCGATGGAAATTGGACCTTCCTAATGAGACTCTACGACACAACGGCATGCCTGCCTCTATCCTGTCCTGGGTGAGTGCTCTCTATTCGACTCCTACTGCCATGGTCAGAGAAAATGGTTTTGATTCCAAACCTTTCACCACTCACCTGTCTTCACTCCTATCTATTCTCTCACTAGAATCCTTATTACAACACGTTCGGAATAACCCAAACATTAAAGGTCTTGAATCCAACATCTATCATCACAAGATCGCAACATATGCTAATGAACTGCTTTCTTTAATATCTTGAAACCAATTATTTAATTCCCTCTCTATTATTGGATATATTATTAAATATATCTGGCAGGAGAAATCATCCTGCTTTCAAAGAACTCCCACTACAGTGATTCAAACTTAGAGGAGAAATAGTCCTCCCAGATCCTACCCTATACTATACTGCTGTAGACATGACTAGAGTGATTGATTGGTACAAGTATGCCACCCACAAGCTCTGGGTCTCTCTAGAACAGGATGTGGTATCATTTCCTATAGTTGGCCTTCCCTGGGCAGGCGACCAACTTTCTTGTATGCATCAATCACATCCCTTGCTAGAACTGACATTACTAGAACTTAAAGGGTAACTCCACTTTTGTCGGAAAAAAATAGCAAATAAAAAAAAAATAATATAGTGTATACAATTGCAGCACAAGTCATATTGTAATTGAATGTTAATAAAAATTATCTTTCCTTTTTAATCTGCAGCGCTATAATTTTCTTTAAAATGCAATATGGCAACCTAGAGGCATTCTGTACACAGATAGTGTACAGAACGCCCCCACGAAATGTATTTACCTGCTTGTGTGATTGATTTACAGATTTTTTCATAAGTCTGCACTAGAATACAAAACAGATTTTGAGCATTCCCTGCAACAAAAATGTCACTTTTGGTGAGATACTTGCAAAGGGAAATCACATCCAAAGGGATGCAGACCCTGCAACTTTCCCCATTAGAACATGTGCAGCAGCTAAATTATAAAACCACTCCCATACAGATTCACATAGCATATAAACACAGACAAACAAACAGCTATGCCTTCAGAATAACAAAAGGTAGGAATCTGTAACAAAGTTTGTTAAAATCCTTCTAATGTACACAGATCACCCTGAGGGTTATTTTTTTTTTCAACAAAAGTGGAGTTACTCTTTAACAGGTATTTTAAACTAACAAAGTTTTCCTTCCCCAATTACGCCTTAGACCATCCAGATTTTTCCCCAGGCTAAACAGAAACTACTGCAACTACCTTGCTTTTTACATTCACTTCTGGATCATGCGTGCTTCAACAGGTGCCTCACCGCGTTTGAAGACCTTTGTCTCTGTAATGGACCCATACGTAAATCACTTTCTTATCATATCCTGCATAACTTGTATTACCAGCAGGATCCTCTCTACTTACTCAAATGGGAAAGGGACCTGTACACAACATTTACTGAAGATCAGAAGAACCGTATACTCTTTCCTGGTGCATCGTGGCAGCATACATATGGGTTGTGACTCCGCCCCCACAACCTGATAGGACTGGTTAACTATAAATCAAAGACAGACCCGGCTCACAGCATTCTCCTTTTTTTCCCCTCACCTGATCAGGACTAAAATCGCGAGATATCCCTTACCGCTTGTCGCCTCAGCCAGGTTCAGCTTCTCCTGGGTGGAAGTCCTTCCTGTACTGTCTCTAAATGAGCCTATATGGTTGGAGTCCCATTCTGGTGGTCTGGGGGGCATATTTCAGCCTCTCCTGGGTGGAAGTCCTTCCTGTACAGTCTCTAAATGAGCTATATGGTTGGAGCCCCATTCTGGTGGTGCAGGCTTCTCAAAGAAAGCTTTAAACAAGCTTTGACGTAAGTGAAAGTGTTTCCTTTTTCTTTCCATATGCTTTTTACTACTTTTCTCTGTGTTATGGGCGTTTGCCATTCCCAAGATGGCTGCAGCAGTGCAAGTACACTCTGAGCATGAGAGGCAGGAAGTGATGCGGCCTTTGTGTTTCCTGGCTAGAGCTTTTCCAGGATGGTGATCTGAACACGCTCAGGCACTGATATCATCACTAATGGCAAATGTGAGTTCTAAATAGTTTTATGGCAACAAATGGTGGAGCTCTCTACTCATGCATGCTGGATGCTTAGGTAGTCATTGTTTGCAGGTATGTTTTCCCTTTTTATGGCATTCACCTGTGTTTTTCCTATTTCCTTCTCAGTGTTGCTCTAGGATCATTGTGCTCTTTATGGCCTTCACCTGGGCTCTGCCTATCCCCTTTTCAATGCTTGCTCTGGGATCACTGTGTTGGGCTCAGTTTCCACTAGTGCGACTTGTCACTGCAAAATCGCATGACAAGCCATACCCCATGATTTCCAATAAGTACCATTCATATGTGCGTCCATAGACCTCAGGAATACACAGGCATTGCTTCAAGACGCATAAAATTTGCTGCAAAATCATGCAACTTTCAGGTCGCAATTGTGGAGACTTAGCATTATGCTGTTTTTTCATTTCAGTCTGCTGCTTTGCTCTGTTTCTATGGGAAACGCTGTCCAGTCAGACCACCCATTGCCTTTAAGTTATAGGGATTAGGTAAGTAGTGAAGATTGAGAAAAAGAGAGACAATATCTATAGTCCTGTAAGGACTACAAGATGGAGGGAGCCTTCTGACGGTCAAGACAAGTCACCATCTAAGAACAGACATCCAGGCAATGTTGATTAAGATTATCATTGCTCCCCGTTTACAAACATCACAAGTTACCAGCCATAATAGTCGCTGCATTTGTTGTGGAAGGTCATTGCCTGCCAAGCTAGTATGTCAAATCTGCCTGAAACAAGCACTATATAGCCCTGCAAGGACCTCAAAGTGAAGAGAGCCTGCTAAAAGCCAGGACAGTCACCGTTCAAGCACAGACATACAGGCAACATTGATCAATGTCATCATCTGACCTCTCATTTTGTTTGCTCCCCGTTTAAAAACACCACAGATTACCAGCACTAATGGTTGCTGCATTAGTGGTGGAAAGTCATTGTTTGACAAGCTACAGTGCATGAATTGCCTAGCACTTCCAACCAGAGCCAGTAGGTGGTGTCCAAATAGGAAAGCTTGCCATGAGAAGAAAGCGTTAAAGGGGCCACAAGCTTTGAAGATTGCCCAATAGAGACTTTTTTGCAGGGGCAGCTAAGGACGCAATTGCCTGGGTTGAAATGGAGGAAACTCACCACAAGGTTAGAAAGTACTAATTTCCTTCACTGAACAACTGGAAGAGTTAATCCAGGAAGAATTGAATAGGTCAGAAAAAAATGCCCTTATAAACAGGCTGTCAAAACTGTATACCCTGAAAAAGCTAAAGGTCAACCTGCTGCAGTCTCCTCAAATGATGGATGCATCATGAATGTAGCTAGCAAAACATGTCACATTCAAGGAGGCTCTAGTCCGAAAATTAGATCTAGATCTGAAGTGCTTCTACATACTGTAGCATCTGCAGGTTCTGGCACACCAGCAATAACCAACCCATGTGCTGAGTGAGTCTAATGGGAGTGGATGCATAATTATCAACCAGCTGCTGCACCTGCAGGACTCAGAAGAAAGTGGCTGGGTCTGCATCCCTTTAGACAAGATACTCCCAATAGGGAATCACATAAAAAAATGAAATTTTTATTGCAGTGGATGCCAAAAAAATCTGACTTTTATCTTGGTGCAGACTTCTGGGAAAATCAGTGAACCAGTCGTACAAGCAGGACGTCAATTTTGTTTGGGAGCCATGTCGCACAACTGCGCAATTATCAGTTAAAGCAATGCAGTGCCAAATCGCAAAAAGTGCTCTGGTCTTTGGCCAGCCAACTGGTCCGGGGCTTAAGTGGCTAAATAACCCCATCTGGAAGAAGTGAAGAGACAAGTTGGTAACAGCTTTGTAAGAGCTGAAATTGGTGGCATACTCTGTGGTGTATGTGTCAGACGTCAATCGATGTTTTTCAAGAGCGGTGTTCTCCACGGTCATGGCAAGGAGTGCGTTATGGCTGAAGCACAGATCCAATCTATTTGGGAGTAGACAGGATACAGCCATCTCAAGGGTGACCATTAGCAGGTCAGGGCGAATATCATCTGACAAAAAAACAGAAAATTCCAGAAGGTCCAGCATACAGGTGGCGACTCCCAAGTAGATACCAGGAGGCAAAATCCTAAGGACCGGGAAAAAGATTAGTAAACTAACTGGAGAAGTACACAATCTTCATTATTGAAGCCTTAACGATCTAAGGCTCCTGTCTTAGGAGAACAGTGGAAGTCCTTTTTAAGGGTGCACTAGTCCAGGGGGTGCCTGTGCGAAAAACCTGGATGGAAAACCTTCAGGATCAGTGGGCCATATCGGCTTTATGGGTGTGACATTGGTGGAAGTTTAAGGGAGGTCCTCTGACACGTACCTAGTAGGTTGTGAGTCTGAAGTGCAGGGAAAGACCTCCCTTACAGCTCCCACTCCCACTCCCCTGGAATGGAAACAGAGGATCAGGAGTGAAGAGTGGTATGGGTGCCTGGCAGGATCAACAGTTGCTGGAAGTACAGTAGTGGTGGCACCCTCTGGAGTCAGGAACCTGAAGACAGAAACTGGAAAGCAGGTAGGACCAGGAACCCAACAGGTCAGCAGGCCGGATAGTAGAATGCTGGACTGGAACCAGGAACAACAGCAGGTAGTAGCCTGGAAACTGGACTGGAACCAGGAACAACAGCAGGTAGTAGCCTGGGACGCTGGGCTGGAACCAGGAACAAGCAGTAGGTAGCAGGCTGGATCGCTGGGCTGGAACCAGGAACAAGCAGTAGGTAGCAGGCTGGATCGCTGGGCTGGAACCAGGAACAAGCAGTAGGTAGCAGACTGGATCGCTGGGCTGGAACCAGGAACAAGCAGCAGGTAGTAGCCTGGAACACTGGAATGGAACCAGGAACAAGCAGTAGGTAGCAGACTGGATCGCTGGACTGGAACCAGGAACAACAGCAGGTAGTAGCCTGGAACGCTGGACTGGAACCAGGAACAAGCAGTAGGTAGCAGACTGGATCGCTGGACTGGAAGCCGGTATACACAGCAGAGGGTCAACAAGCCGGTGGTCGGTAGTGGTCGGACAGCAGAGGTACCAGGGATAATGCAGAGGGATGGTCAGGCAAGCCAAGAGGGTCTGGTGCAGGCGGATAGCAGGATGGTCAAACAGGAAGCCAGGTCAGATAACAGGATACACAGATCAGATCAGAAAACACTCACAGAACGCTGTAGAGCAGACAGCGGGGATGGAGTGTGACAGGCAGGTTTAAATAGCCCGCCTGACACCAGCGGGAGTGCGCGTGCGCGCATGCACAATGGAACCCGTGGCAGAGTTCCCGTGCGCCTGGGCCGCCAGTTACTGGCAGGATCTTCATGACATTGCCCCCCCCAAGGGGCAGCCTCCGGATGCCCCTTTGAAAAAATTTCTCTGGATGGGCTGTTTTAAAGGCTTGTAACAGGTCTTCCGCATGAATATTATCTTCTGGTTCCCATGAATTCTCCTCTGGGCCGAACCCCTTCCACTTTATTAAGAATTGATTTTGGTTACCTCTTTTCCTGTGGTCCATGATGGCCTCCACCTCGAATTCCTCTTCCCCATCTACCAGGATTGGATCAGGAGGATCCGTACTTCGACCTGGAAATGGGTTGGTAATAGATGGTTTAAGCAAGGACACGTGAAAAACTGGATGTACCTTTAGTGAATCCGGGAGTTCAAGTTCATATGCAACTTCATTAATTCTCCGTTTAACAGGGAACGGTCCAAGAAATTTGGGACCCAATTTCTTGGAAGGGCAGGCCAACCTGAGGTTTATTGTGGACAACCATACCTGATCCCCAGGTGCAAGTAAGAGCTCACCTCGCCTTTTCTTATTGAAGGTTGCTTTGTTGTACTCCTGGGTTCTGGTCATGGTGTCCTGTAAAACTTGGTTGTTAGAGGTAAAGAAATCCAATTTCTCCTGGACTGCGGGTACTGTGCATTCTGGAAGAGAGTTAGGTAAAAATGAAGGGTGGAAACCATAATTCGCAAAAAACGGAGTCTGTTTGATAGCAGAATGAATAGAATTGTTATAAGCGAATTCGGCCAATGGCAAAATAGAAATCCAATTATCTTGGGCAAAGGAAGAAAAACAGCGCAAATATTGTTCAAGGGTCTGGTTTGTTCTTTCTGTTTGCCCATTAGTCTGGGGGTGATAAGCCGATGAAAATGAGAGTTCAATGTCCAAGGTTTTACACAAAGCCCTCCAGAATCGAGAGGTAAATTGTACCCCTCGATCTGAAACGATATTAACTGGTACCCCATTGAGCCTGATGACCTCTTTAATGAATGCTTGTGTTGTTTCTGTAGCTGAAGGGGTGCCCTTCATTGGAACAAAGTGCGCCATCTTCGACAACCGGTCCACTATGACAAAGATTGAGGTGAAGCTCCCGGCTGGGGGTAGTTCTACAATAAAGTCTATAGAGAGCATTTTCCAGGGTCTATCTGGGACAGGCAAGGGTTTTAGTAGACCCCATGCCTCTGTTTTGTGCCCTTTGTTCCTAATGCAGGTGGTACGGGACTCTACAAACTCTTTACAATCTTTGCGCAGCTGACGCCACCAGAAGGTGCGCTGAACCAAATCAGTGGTCTTAGCTACGCCAAAATGCCCAGCCAGCGCATGATCGTGACAGAGCTCTAGTACTGGAACTCGTAGTGTTTCAGGTATAAAGATCCTACTCTCATGCCACAATAACCCATCCTTAACCTGGAGCTCCGTCTTAATGGAAGATTCCATTCCTGCGGAAGCCTGTTTAATCTGGGAAAGCAGGTTTCCCTGAAGTAAAAGAAAATTCCCCGGAGACAGAATGGTGTCTGGAGGGGAAATCTCTTGAGGTTTGTGAAACATCCTAGACAGGGCGTCAGGTTTGGTATTCTTGGAACCAGGACGGTAAGTGACATGAAAGGAGAACCTGGAGAAAAAGAGAGCCCACCTGGCCTGACGTGGTTTCAACCTTTTTGCAGACCTCAAATACTCCAGGTTCTTATGATCTGTAAAAATTAAGACTGGATGAGCGGCACCCTCCAACAGATAGCGCCACTCCTCCAATGCTGACTTGATTGCCAACAACTCTCTGTCACCTACATCATAATTTCTCTCTGCCATGGACAATTTACGAGAAAAGAAAGCCACAGGATGCAGCAGGGCCTTGGTTCCCTGTCTTTGGGATAATACTGCCCCTACAGCAATTTCAGATGCATCCACTTCTAGAATAAATGGCAGAGAGGAATCTGGATGCTTTAGTACAGAGGCGGAGGTAAAAAGGCCCTTGAGAGTCTCAAAAGCCTTTTGAGCCTCGGCCGACCAATGGAAGCGTGTACCTTGTTTGGTTAGCTGTGTGATGGGTGTGATGATGGCTGAGAACCCCTTAATAAATTTACGGTAAAAATTAGCGAATCTAACGAATCGCTGGATTCCTTTCTTGTCTGTCGGGACTGGCCAATCTAGGACAGCTGTGACCTTCTGGGGGTCCATTTTAATGCCCTTACTGGAAATGACTAACCCCAAAAATGGAATACTTTCCTGTTCAAATTCACATTTTTCAGCCTTTGCATATAGACCGTGTTGTCGAAGTCGGCCCAACACACTTCTGATGTGCCTGCGATGGGATTCAAGGGAACAAGAGAAAATCAATATGTCGTCTAAATAGACGATGACAAACAGGTCTAGAAAGTCACGTAACACATCATTAATAAAGTATTGAAATGTGGCAGGGGCATTGCACAGGCCGAAAGGCATCACGAGGTACTCAAAATGTCCATAACGGGTACGAAAAGCGGTCTTCCATTCGTCTCCATCCCTAATACGAACTAAATTGTAGGCCCCACGGAGATCAAGTTTGGTGAATATGGTGGCCGTCCCCAGTCTCTGAAACAGCTCTGGTACTAAGGGGAGAGGGTACCGATTCTTCACAGTAATTTTATTTAGTTCGCGGTAATCCACACAAGGCCTGAGGGTCTTATCTTTTTTCTGCACGAAGAAGATGCCTGCACCTGCGGGGGACGTGGATGGAAGAATGAAGCCTCTTTTGAGGTTTTCGTCAATGTATTCCTTCAACGCCCCTTGCTCCACTTCAGTTAAGGGAAATATTCTTCCAAAAGGAATTTCAGCACCGGGAAGTAACTCAATGGGACAGTCATAGGCCCGGTGAGGGGGTAGCACCTCTGCCCTCTGTTTACTAAATACGTCCAGAAAGTCATGATAGGCAGAAGGAATGGATTGATGTAAACTAGGATCTGTATCTAGGCATAACAGAGTAGGGTTCTCCTGGGTATTCTGGGTTCTGCAGAACTGTTGGCAATAAGGAGAGGGAAAGGTCACCTCACCCGTGATCCAATTTATGTCCGGATTATGGGCCTGTAACCATGGCATGCCAAGAATTATGGGAAACAGGGGTGAAGCGATAATGTCCAGGCGTAGCTGTTCCTGATGGACGTTGGAAATGGAAACTGGTATAGGCATAGTCTCTTGGGTGACAGGTCCAGACTTGATAGCAGTCCCATCAGCTAGATAGATAGAGAATCCATGGGCTTTAGGTGACAAAGGTATTTGGTGTTGGGTGGCAAAACGTGAATCCATGAAACAACTGCAAGCTCCTGAGTCAATAATGGCGGTTATTTGTAGATCCTTCCCTGGAAGCTGTAGCAGAAGAGGAAAAGCAAGGTGAGTGGAGTTTTTAACCAGAGATGTCACATAGTCAGTAGATAGGGATAAACACCTACGGAGTTTAAGGGGACAGTTCCTGACATAGTGCCTGGGTTCCCCGCAATACAGGCACAAGTTATTTGCTCGACGACGTTGTCGTTCCTCTGGGGTGAGCGAAGGCCGCAAGACTCCTAATTGCATTGGCTCAGGTAAGTTAAACGTGGAGGTAGGTAGTGTTGATGATGGGTGATGAGGAACTTTAGGGGTAACCCAAGTTGGACGAGAAGACCCCATAGCTCTCTCAGACCTGCGCTCTCGTAGGCGTCGATCGATCTGGATGGCTAGATCGATTAAAGCATTCAAAGTCTGTGGTGTACCCACCCTGGCCAGTTCATCCTTCAGAGGATCAGAAAGTCCCAACCGAAATTGATAACGGAGAGCCGCATCATTCCAATTAGTATCCGCACTCCACTTCCTGAATTCAGCCACATAGTCCTCTGCTGCTCTGCGACCCTGTTGAAGGGTGTGTAGAGCCGCCTCTGCAGTTACAGATAGCTGGGGGTCATCATATAACTGACCCAGTGTGTCAAAGAAAGTGGAGAGGTTGGTCAGAGATATGTCCTTTTGCTCTAAGTGGCGATGGGCCCAGGTTTGGGGGTCACCAGAGAGTAGAGAAATTACGTAGCCCACCTTTGTAGCCTCCAGGGAAAAGGTACGTGGCTGAAGAGCAAAAAATAGTTCGCAGGAGTTGCGGAAGGCTCTGAACTTATGGCGATTTCCGCAGAAGCGTTCAGGTGTGGGAACCTTAGGTTCCGGAGGGAGCATCACCACCGTTGAGGAAGGCCCAACTGAAGGAGCAGGAGCAGAGGAGGCTCCCTGGGTCCCAATGGGGTTGGACAGGGTTAGCACTCGTTCCTCCAGTCTGGTGTATCCTTGCTGTAGATTTTTGACTGCTTCAGTCAATCCTGCCAGGTGTGCACAGAGTTCTTCCATGGGAGACGTTTCCTGCTCAGGCTCAGACATGGCTGTCTGCTACTGACACGTACCTGGTAGGTTGTGAGCCTGAAGTGCAGGGAAAGACCTCCCTTACAGCTCCCACTCCCGCTCCCCTGGAATGGAAACAGAGGATCAGGAGTGAAGAGTGGTATGGGTGCCTGGCAGGATCAACAATTGCTGGAAGTACAGTAGTGGTGGCACCCTCTGGAGTCAGGAACCTGAAGACAGAAACTGGAAAGCAGGTAGGACCAGGAACCCAACAGGTCAGCAGGCCGGATAGTAGAATGCTGGACTGGAACCAGGAACAACAGCAGATAGTAGCCTGGGACGCTGGGCTGGAACCAGGAACAAGCAGTAGGTAGCAGGCTGGATCGCTGGGCTGGAACCAGGAACAAACAGTAGGTAGCAGACTGGATCGCTGGGCTGGAACCAGGAACAAGCAGCAGGTAGTAGCCTGGAATGCTGGACTGGAACCAGGAACAAGCAGTAGGTAGCAGACTGGATCGCTGGACTGGAACCAGGAACAACAGCAGGTAGTAGCCTGGAACGCTGGACTGGAACCAGGAACAAGAAGTAGGTAGCAGACTGGATCGCTGGACTGGAAGCCGGTATACACAGCGGAGGGTCAACAAGCCGGTGGTCGGTAGTGGTCGGACAGCAGAGGTACCAGGGATAATGCAGAGGGATGGTCAGGCAAGCCAAGAGGGTCTGGTGCAGGCGGATAGCAGGATGGTCAAACAGTAAGCCGGGTCAGATAACAGGATACACAGATCAGATCAGGAAACACTCACAGAACGCTGTAGAGCAGACAGCGGGGATGGAGTGTGACAGGCAGGTTTAAATAGCCCGCCTGACACCAGCGGGAGTGCGCGCGCGCGTGCCCGTGCGTGACCGCACCCGTGAACGCGCGCGCATGCGCAATGGAACCCGTGGCCGAGTTCTCGTGCTCCTGGGCCGCCGGTTACTGGCAGGATCTTCATGACATCCTCCTTTCTGGTACAATAATTTTTATTGAAAAAGTATAACATCATGACAAACTCACCCATGCAGGGGCATAATTCAATGAGCATAACGATCATATAATATTGACAGGTGGGAAGTCCACCTTTCAATCTCTTACAGTCAGCCAGGCTACCAGAGTTGATGGAAAAGTAAAAAATTCTGGTCCAGTTTGTAGCTGGATTAAAAAGTAAAAACCAGGTAATCTGTGCCAAGAGCTAAAGTTTAAAAAAAAAAAAAAAGATTTTGACAAGCAGCACAGGAAGTTATGCCGCGTACACACGGTCGGACTTTTCGACCAGACTTGTCCGACGGACCAAAACCGGCGGACAATCCGATCGTGTGTGGGCTTCACCGGACCCTCAGCAGACTTTTCCAGTCGCAAATCTGACGGACTTTAGATTTGGAACATGCTTCAAATCTTTACGCTGTAACTCCGCCGGACCCAGAAATCCGCTCGTCTGTATGCTAGTCCGACGGACAAAAACCCATGCTAGGGCAGCTATTGGCTACTGGCTATCAACTTCCTTATTTTAGTGCGAATCCGTCGGACTTTGGTGTGATCGTGTGTAGGCAAGTCCGGTCATTAGAAAGTCTGTTGAAAGTCCGTCAAAAGTCTGTCGGATGGGCTGTCGGACTTTTGTAGCTGAAAAGTCCGACCGTGTGTACGCGGGATTAGAGTCGTGCAAGATGGAAAACCTCCAATCAATTATATTATTCATAAATCTGGGAGACTGGATTCTCCTGTAGGTTTATCAGACACCTACTTCGCAATTCATCCTCAATTACTCTACCAGTTTGAGTCCTTCCCCCTTCGGTCTGTACATCTCCCCCAGGGCATTTACAAAGGACTTACTGTCTGCAATAGCAGCGGGAAAAATTCAGTAGAACTTCCACAAGGGAATTTCCGTCCTCTGATAGAGAAAGCCAAAGGTGCTTTGGGAGTGAAGTCTCTTCCAGCAGAACAGTGCCGAAGTATCCTTGGTTCTTCGTAACTGACCAATTGTTTTCAGATGGAACATTATCACATCAGACCCCAGCTAGAAAGTTTGGGGGAAGCATTTCAAAGAACAGGCTGCTTAAAGTCAAGGGATGTTAAGCTTATGAAGAATAGTATTGAATTTTCTTGAACCGAGTAGTGTTCAAAGCACTTCTGTTATTCACTCCTTTTAGCAAGAGGAGCAAGATTTGTACTGTGCCTTGTGAGCAGTGGAAGGGTAGAATTCCAGGCTGTCAGTGGAGCTTCCTGTATCAATAATTGTAAATATCCCATTTTGGCTTAGGAGGCTCTAGTGTCTCTCTCTCTCTCTCCTACTCTTAACCTCCCTGGCGGTATGATTATTTCGGATTTTAGGTGCTGAAAGCGGTACCATTATTTTGCATGGAAATTTGGCGTTTTATATTGTAGGTCTGTAAATCTTAACAATAATACACTTAAATCTGTCCAAACCAGAGTCTAGTAGATATCCCGGGTATGATAAAGTTTGAAACACAAAAACATAAATTATAATATAATAAATAAAAATAAATAATTAAAAAAAAAAAAAATAATAATAATAAAATAAATTTCCCCACAATTCACTATCGCTCAATTCTGCAAGTGTTCTAATTTACTATTGCTGTTTTCTAGCTGGTCTAAAGCCACTTTTGACGTAAAGGGACACTTTTTGGTTGCTATGGACAATCTCCAGTTTCCAGGCAGAAAGAACAGTATATATCATATAAAACTGCATGCAGGGCATGGGCCAAAGCACTGGGGACAAAAGGGATGTGAAATCATTTCATACAGTACTGTAATTTGTAAGATTACAGTACTGTATGTGTTATGATTTTTACTTTTTTTTTAATTTGCCGCCAGGCTCCGCCCCCATGCGTCGCGCCACTCGCAGGGAATGGAGCCTGGCACGGAGAGGCTTCGGAGGAGGACGGAGCCCTCGGACACTGCGGGTGACATCGCAGGATCCTCCGCCCCAGGATCCTGCAATGCAATCCCGAGTGTGGCTCGGGGTTACCGCTAATGGTACTGAATTTTAACCCCGAGCCACACTCGGGAAAACCGCCAGGGAGGCTATGCATTGAATCACCAGTGCCGCTTCCAGTGATGACAGATTCGGTCTCTCATGGACAGTTTTGCCATCCAGCTCCAAGAGACTACTTTTGAGGACATGGAAGTTGAGAGGCAGTGGCTACCAAGTCAAGCATGCTCAGTGCAGGTAGTGCCTACCTTGTGTCAAACCAGAGAGGTCTTCATGAATAAGATTTACCAAAGAATATGGGGAAATTATGCAGATCTCTTCAAGGCCATCCTGTTTTGGAGGTCTTAAGAGCACATTTAACTAGAGCAGTGCCAGCTCTGTGGACAGCTCAGTGCTGAGTATCTCCTGAGGTTATTTGCAAGTCAGCAATATGATCCTCCCTGGACACCTTTTATTACAGGTAAACCCGGCTCACGACAGTAACATTTGGAAAATTTATGGTGCATACTTGCGCTATTGATGATTACAGAATTTTTCTTGCACCCTCCCGTATAGCGAGTTAGTCCCCATATGTATGCTGCCATGATGCACCAGGAAAACGGAAAATTGTATACTCACCTTTCCTGGTGCATCTTCATGGCAGCATACAGATACCCACCCAAATGGTGAGAGTTACAGAGAATGCTGTGAGCCGGGTCTGTCTTTGATTTATAGTTAACCAGTCCTATCAGGTTGTGGGGCGGAGTCACAACCCATATGTATGCTGCCATGAAGATGCACCAGGAAAGGAAAATTACGGAAAGGTGAGTATACAATTTTCCGTTTTTTTGCTCACAAATCTTCCTTGTGTAACAAATACCAAGAAACTACCTATAAAATGCTGGCATGGTGGTACCAGACCCCTCTGTTTTAGCATCCCTATGTGTCGGCAATGTGAAGCCCAGGTCAGCACAATACTTCACATCTTTTCAGAATGTCCCATTATTCGGGCTCTCTCTTTCTGACAACCCTGCTGCAGTACTTCTCAAATTAACCCCTATGTCCAGTAAGGGATACCGTAAGTCAGTACTATAACATTTACTGAATGCTGTCAGGCATCCCCAGTATGTGAAAACAACAGTCTTCACCAACCACATCTCAATGGTTCTTGAGTGAATGACATCCAATACATGGAGCATTTACAGTGCCTTAAAAAAATTATTCATACCCTTGAAACTTTCCACATTTTGTCATGTTACAACCAAAAAACATAAATGTATTTTTTGGAGATTTTTTTGTGATAGGCCAACACAAAGTAGCACATAATTGTGAAGTGGAAGAAAAATGTTAAATGATTTTCAAATTTTTTTACAAATACATTTCTGAAAAGTGTGGCGTGCATTTGTATTCAGCCCTCTTTACTCTGATACCCCTAAGTAAAATCTAGTGGAACCAATTGCTTTCAGAAGTCACCTAATTAGTAAATAGAGTCCACCTGGGTGTAATTTAATTTGAGTATAAATACAGCTGTCCTGTAAACCCCCCGGAGGTCTGTTAGAGAACCTTAGTGAATAAATGGCATCATGAAGGCCAAGAAACACACAAGACAGGTCAGGGATAAAGATAAAACAGGGTTAGGTTATAAAAAAAATAGCCCAAGCTTTGAACATCTCACTGAGCACTGTTCAATCTATCAGAAAAGAGTATGGCACAACTGCAAACCTACCAAGACATGGCCGTCCACCTAAACTGACAGGCCGAGCAAGGAAAGCATTAATCAGAGAAGCAGCCAAGAGGCCCATGGTAACCCTGGAGGAGCTGCACAGATCCACAGCTCAGGTGGGAGAATTTGTCTACAGGACAACTATTAGTTGTGCACTCCACAAATCTGGTCTTTATAGAAGAGTGGCAAGAAAAAAGCCAATGTTAAAAGAAAGCCATGAGAAGTCCTGTTTGCAAGAAGCCATGTGGGGGACACAGCAAACATGTGGCAGAAGTTGCTCTGGTCAGATGAGACCAAAATTTAACTTTTTAGCCTAAAAGCAAAGCTCTACATGTGGCGGAAAACTAATACTGCACAGCACCCTGAACACACCATCCCCACCGTGAAACATGGTGGTGGCAGCATCACGTTGTGGGGATGCTTATCTTCAGCAGTGACAGGGAAGCTGGTCACAGTTGATGGGAAGATGGATGGAGCCAAATACAGGGAAATTTTAGAAGAAAACCTGTTAGAGTCTGCAAAAGACTTGAGACTGGGGCGGAGGTTCACCTTCCATCAGAACAATGACCTAAACATACAGCCAGAGCTACAATGGAATAGTTTAGATCAAAGTATATTTATGTGTTAGAATAGTCCAGTCAAGTCCCGACCTGAATCCTATTGAGAATCTGTGGCAAGACCTGAAAATTGCTGTTCACAGACACTCTTTATCCAATCTGACAGAGCTTCTATTTTGCAAAGAAGAATGGGCAAAAATGTCACTCTCTAGATGTGCAAAGCTGGTAGAGACATACCCCAAAAGGCTTGCAGCTGTGATTGTAGCGAAAGGTGGTTCCACAAAGTATTGACTTGATTTATTTGTAAAAGATTTTAAAAACCATTTATTATTTTCCTTCCACTTTACAATTATGTGCCACTTTGTGTTGGTCTAGCACATAAAATCCCAATAAAATACATTTACGTTTTTGGCTGTAAAATTATAAAATGTGGAAAATTTCAAGGAGTATGAATACTTTTTCAAGGCACTGTAACTGCTACCCTTAGAGACAAAACAGACAGACACAACACACCCTGGCTTTACTGGAACTTGTTTCACTATTCTGATGAATACCTATCATTCTGCAGTGGAACTGATTTGTGGTACCGTTGTCCCTGTCATGGTCCCCTTCCCCCTCCACTCTTCCCTTCTATTTTCTCTGCTCCTTCCCCCTTCCCACTTTTTTCTTTTTTTTTCTCTCTGTCCCCCTCCTTTTCATCTTTTCTTTTTTTCTTTCCATTTCTTCCCCTCCCCTTGGAAGCCCTCAGATTTTGCTGTTCCCACTAAAAATATATCGAAAAATGCTTTCTGTTGTGCATTGATACCATGGGTATGACTGTTTGGAGGCCCTGTGCACAAATACTGAATCTTATATTCCACCTGAACTCTTTTCACTAGCTGCTATTCCAATAAATATGCACATTCTTTGAAAGATGGTTAGCCAACATCTGTCACCTCACTAGTAGCTCTGATTGGAATGTGTGCCCATGTGGTGCTAGTGACTACTGATTAATGCTGTGAAGGCTCCTGTACACTGTAGCATCATAGTTTTCTACTTTTTGCACAATGTTTTCTATGGACTATTCGTAACCGCACATATTTCTTCATGCTGTGTTATTTTGACACATACCACTAAAAATTTTTTTAAAAATTTGGACATTGCAGGAAGTCTGTTAACTCATCTGAAAAAGCTATCAATGCTGTCAGAAGCCATTCAACAATCTGAAAAGTACACATTGCTGGTCCTAGCATAGGACAAAAGGTTCTTTTTTTTCTGACTGTTGTAAGTGGAGACATTTGGAGCCATTTGGTTGCTTGTTGTTGCTTTTTTCCTTTAATTTATTGAAACTTATAGCTGAATTTCATGAAAAATATTTATTATAATAATTGTGCTAGCTAAGCAAGTTTGCCCTAATAATATGCATACTACATTTGGATGACTACTATTTAGTGTAAAATTCATACATTTCTACAAGCCAGCCACTACTTGGAGTGCTGTATTTCCGGGTGCCCTGGTGCTGCAGGCATGGGAGCAGTGGATATAGCAGTAAAGGGTTCCAGTTGCATATCTGCCTTCTCCTTGCCCATTTAAAAAAAAAAAGTATTTTCTTTTTTTCACAGAATACAGAGCATTCTGTGGGTGGAAGAAGAGAGAGGAGATCAGAGGAGATACAGGCATGCAATATGATTATCTTTTGTCCTCCATTCACAGATTGCCTTCCACCACCTCCAAAGTGGAAGGGGGTGCTACTTGTAGATGGCAGATGACCAGATGGCATCAGATGGAAATGGACAGGCAGTCCGTTTCCATCTGATTGCCCCATAGAGGAGAGTGGACATGGATCTGTCATCTGCCTGCTCAGCGGGGATCAGTGGAGAGATCCCCCTTTAAGCAAGCGGATTACACTTAGCAGAGGCACAAGTGTGAAAGAGGCCTAATTGAGCAAGCTAAAGATAAAATCGAATTTGTATGCCATGCATGTTTGCGGTAAATTCTGTCTGCTCCAGTGTTGATACATTCCCCCATATCAGAAGTTGACATCCACATTCATTAGTAGTAAGGATGAACTTAACATTTGGTCTGAACATGGGTCTGGACCGTACATTTTCATTATTATTTCATTATTTTTCAGTATTATTACCACTGGTATACATGACAGATTCCTGCTGTCAATGGTTGTTAAGGGCACTGACGGGTGCAAGCGTAGCTGACCTCATTCACTTACATGGTTGGAAAAAAACAGCCCGGGAGTTCCACCATATTTCATACCAGGCGCTTTAGGTCAATCTCATCATCTAGCAATGTAGATCCATGTAACATGATGCCCACCGACCCTCAAATTAAACATTCTGACCGAACTCACGTTTGGTCCTATCACTCCTACTGTGAGTGAAGTAACAGGTTCAGTGGATGACAACTGATATATACAAAGGGGCTGAGTCTCCTAGGTGATGCCACTGACCATATATGAACATCACCATATACAGTATGGTCAATTAAGTCACTGAGATCCTTATGACATGACTCTTTGTGTTTAATAACTGTCATTCGCTGGACCTGCCATGTGGTGGGAGTGAAGTGAGAGGACTAGATGTGTGTTGTGGGTTTTTTTCTTTCGTCGGCTTAGCATCAGGCATTATAACTGACATGGATCTACATCACTGGATTACATCATTGTATCATGGGACATATTTTTAATTAAAGCTGTCAAAAACTTTTTTTGTTTCTATTTACCCTTACTTGTTCACTTATGCCGTGTACACACGAGCGGAATGTCCAACAGAAAAAGTCAGACGGGAGCTTTTCATCGTATATTCCGATCGTGTGTATGCCCCATCTGACTTTTTACGTCGAAAATTCTGACGGACCTAGAAAGAGAACATGTTCTAAATTTTTACGACGGAACCAATTCCTATTGGGAAAACCGCTCGTCTGTATGCTGTTCTGACGTGCCAAAAACGACGCATGCTCTGAAGTAATTCTATTGGCTACTGCTATTGAACTTCCGTTTTCCAGTCCCGTCATACGTGTTGTACATTACCGCATTCTGGACGCTTGAAATTTGGTGTGACCGTGTGTATGCAAGACAGCTTGAGCGGAATTCCATCGGAACACCGTCGGAAAAACCTTCAGAGTTTATTCAGATGGGAAAAACAGTCGTGTGTACAGGGCATTAGAGCAGAGTGGTATCTTGCTGCCTTCTTATTGTTAAAGGAGGCTTTAAGATTTCAATAAGCCTCCTGCTTGCAGACCCCCACAACCACTGGTCCAAGGAGACAAGATGCTTTGCCAAGGTACCTCATGTTTATGGCATGTGTCCTGGTAAGATTCAGAAGGGGAGCTCACATTCATCCCTCCCCTTTCTTGGCCTGCCAGGCTGCATTGCCAGATAAGGGGGTCTAGTATAGAGTTTTGGAGTGGACTACATACTACTTTTTTGTTAATATTTGCATTGAGACCCCCTTAAAATGTATACAGGACCGGGCCTAATATAAATTAAGGAGAATCCACTATACTATCTATTGTGAAGGGGTCCCCCATTAACATCTAGAACAATAACAGACCTTCATCTGAGATAGGGGGTCCAGTATAGGTTAATAGAATCCCTGGCTGCTTTGTTTATGAACAGAAAGAAGTGGGGAGGAGCTATCATTTTAAACACACTTTTTTGTATATGTCAATTTTGATGTAGTAGATTTTATACATCACACAGATGTGCCACTTCACAGGCAGGATCAGGGAAGTTTGTATATTTCATGTTTCACTGTAGCCTCCCTGGTGGTATGATTATGTCAGATTTTTGCATCTCAAAGCGGTACAATTATTTTGCATAGAAATTTGGCGTTTTATATTGTAGGCCTGTAATTCTTAGCAATAACACACTTAAATCTGTCCACCAAGAGTCTAGTAGATATCCCGGGTATGATGAACTATAAATAATTATAAAAAATAATATAATAGTAATAAAATTAATTTCCCCACAATTCACTATCGCTCAATTTTGCAAGTGTTCTAATTTACTATCACTGTTTTCTAGCTGGTCTAAAACCACTTTTGACATTTGGTTGCTATGGACAATCTCAAGTTTACAGGCAGAAAGAACAGTATATATAATATAAAACTGTATGCAGGGCATTGGACAAAGCACTGGGGACAAAAGGGATGTGAAATAATTTCATACAGTAATGTAATCTGGAAGATTACAGTGTACTGTATGTATTATGATTTTTCACTTTTTTTAAATTGCTGCCGGGCTCTGCACCCATGCGTCATTAAGCTTGCAGGGAATGGAGTCCAGCACAGAGAGGCTTTGGGCAGAGGACAGAGCCCGCGGACACAGCAGAGGAACATCGCAGGATCCTGGGCACAAGGTAAGTACACTGCACCAGGTTCCTGCAATGCAATCCCGAGTGTGGCTCGGGGTTACCGCTAATGGTGCTGAAATTTAACCCCGAGCCACACTCAGGAAAACCGCCAGAGAGGTTAAGCATCACTAAAGTCACTCTAACCTAATTTTCTGGCTTAAAAATGGAAATGGAGTGGACCTGATAGGGAACTAGTCTCTCAGTTCACCATAAGGCTCTGCCCACCCCTAGTATAAAAATCCTTGGCCACACGCATGTTAGTGTGCTGGGTACAGTGGCAAGGCAGCTTGGAAACTCCTTTTTCTAGTGCCAACATGGACAAATTCATGTACCTGTCTGTGACAGGCATATGAAGTAAGTGCAAGCATTGCCACTTTCGGTACTGTGCCCAGATGGATTTCTAAAGGATGTCAATGACACACTTATGAATTCCCCTGCATATGTTTCACAAAAATAGTGTATATAAGTATTTTTGTAAAAGTATATTTGTTGCTGCTTACTCTTAATTAACCATACTTCTGTAATGTGTATTAATCTTTAATTATTAAGCTCTGTTTCAGTTGTTAATTGGCATTAAACAGCATCCGAATTTTACTTTCAAAGAGATAACTAACCTTCTGTAATGCAGTAATCCTATAAATAGATACTTTGATGTATACCAGTGGCTAACTCTTCAAAATTAAAAATGCATATTAATGACTATATCAGGAGATAAGTAAATGTTTTTCGCAGTTTAAAAAAAAATAATAAAGGAAAAGAATAATGACAAAAGTACTAAAAACTACAGACAGAATGAGTCACTAAACAAGAACATTTTGCTGTTTTCAGAAATCTATGTATAATTACAGTGAAGAAGATACATTTTTAGGCATTACAGATAACTACTGCTCCCTTTTTCATTTCTTCCTGTTTGTGCAAGACATGCTCTAAAAGCTTCCATAGCATACAGTAAATGTCACTGCTCCTTTCTATCCTGAATTTTTGATTCACAGGGATTTAGGCCCTATTCATACAGGCATTCTGTCTGTCCTTTTCATCCATTTACAATATTTACGGATGAAAAATGGACAGCAATTAATTTCTATGGACAAACGTCTGTAAACAGATTATCATCAGTTTACAATCCATTTACATCCACGTTCATTCAGTTCTGTTTTTATAAACAGAACATCCAATGCCCAGATCCATTGAAACAGAATGGAATGGATATAAATGGATGCCGTCCATTTACATCCATTCCATTTATGTCCATTTTTAGGTAATAAACATTTTTTTTGTTTATACAATAGGCGCCTCTGATTGGTTTCTGTAACAACTAAAAAAATGCATGCAAACTGAGCTGAAGTGAAAACTGATGTAAACCGATGTAATATGACCTGAACCTAAAAGACAGACGTACAGACTGATGTTAACTGATATAATTTGAAATCATTCTCATCAATTTTTTCTTAGCAAAAAATGTGACTGAAAGGATGATGCTAATGAAAGGGACTGCCATTATCTAATGGGTACATGGTTTTGTATAAGTACTGTAATCACTATTCTAAATTCTGGAATTAAAGCTGAACTCCAGCAGGCCTGAGTCAGCATATATGTGAGCAGTCACACTTATAAAAAGATGCTTAGAAACAATTGCCTTTTCAGCATTTTCCACCATGATTTCTACCCACAGACAACTGAATAAACTTCCCCAGCACCCATGAACAACAGCCATGACCAAATCTGGCAAAAAACCACAAAATTGACATTGCTGGGGAATGGGAAACTGGACCACTACTACTGACTGCAATCTTCACCTGCCTTCCTTTCCCCCTGCCTTTATTGTCACCAATATTGAGCAGCCACTTATTGATGTGGATGTGCAGAATGGGATTGAGGGCAAATACTCAGTACAGTATACAGGCTTTCCCAACTATCAGCCCAAAAACATGGGCAGCTGCATCATCCACTGTGGATGCAGAACAGACAACTCCAAAGAGCACAGCGAGTACACTGACATCCATGTCAAGTGCTAACCCCTTACTAAGTGATATAGTTCAGGCTACACAACAATGTCACACATCCATTACTACATAAAATGATAAACTTGAGAGTCTACTCGAGCATATCTTTTTTGTGTCATGCTATGCAAAACTGCACTTCTGCAGTGGAGATTAGAGTTAGCATACTAAAGGATAGATTGCAAAGAATTCTGAAAGAATTTACAGTGATCTAACAATCATTTACTGCTTGTTGATAAAAAATGGATGCTTCAGAAAATCACCTTTTGTGCAACAATAAATATTTGATAAGTCTCCCTTAACATGCCAAGGGTTCTGATGCAACTGTCTGTGCCGAAAGATGGCTATAGAGACATTTTCTCTAATCATTTCCTACCTTTCTCTTTTTCACATTGAGTTGCTTGTTCCAGTTACTTTTTTTGCAACCTATGTTGTGTGGCAGAGCAGTATAAATCTCAGGGCTAGACAAACATAAAAAACAAATCTGTGCATTTAGCCGTTTGCTTGGTGTTCCAATTTAAAAGTAGACTTTCCAAAAAGAACCTTTAGCACTTTAAAACAGTTTAAAGGGACCCCTATATACTGTACATACCCAGAATAAAAAACATTTTAGAGACACAAAGGTGTGCAGTAATTTCCAATATGCTGTAGTTCGCAATGGCAAGCTTAACTGGACAAGCTGAAGATAAATGCTGTTTGGTTGCCATGAACAACTGTTCTTGTTTCTATCTGCTCAAGTTTTAGTAAATTCCTCCCATAGACAATATGGATCTGATACATGATGTCATGTTACAAATAATAATGAAAATCAAAGCAGTAACTTAATTTTTATGTAATTAAGAACCATAAAATATCCAGTTTCCTTTATTCATTTTCTGTGTATTCTACTGAAATTTTTAAAGAGTTACCATAGATTTAAAGCATTATTGAACAGGGATACCCAAAAATTTCACTAATTAGGATAGCTACTAAAACCTGCTAGTTAAGATCGAGAAATTATATCACAGTGATATTGTTGTAAACAAAGTACCTCGGATATGGCTCAGAGCCTCACCATCTAGACAATTCCTGCTAGGAGTTTTTCAGATAACTTATCCAAAAGGATCATACCATAAAAACATATAAAATCTAAGATAATTGGTTTAATTTTTAAAATGTCTACAGCTGAGGATTTCCATGACCTTGCTATTGCTGTCTTCACTACTGGGAAATGCAAGTGATTAATGCAAGTGATTAAGAAATGGGAATGTTTAGGTAATTTTTTATGGCTAATTTAGAAGGGTGGTCATTGGTTATCTCGGTACAGGTACAATCTTGATTAGGGTAAGAGAAAATTAATTAACCACCTCACATCTGGCTAATGTATATAGACAGCTGGATGGGAGCAATGGCAATGTGGGCGAACGTATACCAATGACCTCCCACATCACCAGCTTGTGTGCGCTCTTAGGAGCACACAGCTGCATGATTTGTGGCAGCATATCACCAATCAGGGTACCAGGATTATGTGTTTGATCCTGATGCCAGGTGATCACTGTGACCAATCACAGCGATCATTGTCAGTAGTAAACAATGGCTGTCATTCATGATGCTATTTCTTACTACCAATCACAGTGGCCCTGTTCCATGTGATAGCTGTGGTCATTTACAGCAATCACAATAGTAAGCAATGGCATCATGAATTGATGCCAACCACAGTTAAAGACACATTGCATATACAGTGATCATCACTGTATAAGCAATTACAGTTAAAAAAAAAGTCACTATGGTGACACTGAACTGCTCTGGTGACAGTATATTTAAAATATATACATGCTGTCACCAGAGTCACACTCAGAAAGTGTTTTGGGGTAAAATTCTAAGTATGCCTATGCTATGTGATAGAAATATCCTTTTAATTGACAACTACTTATTTTGGTTGAACTGGATGGACTTGTGTCTTTTTTCAACCTGACTAACTATGTATATGTAACTATGTGCAAATAAAAAAAATAGATTTAATTTTTGATCCACATTTTCCAAAAACCTGTGGCAAAAAAATGAAGTCCGCAAAAGACTCACCATGTCTTTTAGCAAATATCTTGGGGTGTTACTTTACAAAATGTGGTCATTTTGTGGGTGTTCCCATTGTTTTAGTGCTCCAGGACCTCCAAAAATATTATAGTCAAGAAGTGATGTATACACACACTACTCAACTCTAGATATAAGAGAAAAACCCCAAATATTATAAATGTGTCCCACACGCTTGGAGAGCGCCAGCCTGAGGCTTTGTGAATGGATTCGGGAGACCACCCAAAAGTGCATCTGGACTGAGATTAAAGGTTTATTGTTTATCTTTTTGTGTGATTGATTTTCTCTCTTAATAAATATATTAGTCTGATGGTATTACACTATCAAGTCTACTCAGATTTTTTGAAATATTGGGTTGATATATGCAGAGGAGAGAGGAGGAGAAAATATTATCTTTTGAAGGGAGAGCCTTCAGTATTAAACAAAGATGCACATAAAGTGATGTATGCTTTAGAGAGGCATGCTCTTGTGCTGACTGTCTGTCTAAAGAGAAATGGAGGCACTTAACATTTTTTTGGCACTTTTGGAGACATCTTCACACAAGATGACCACTCTGAATTACACTTTAGATTATAGATAGTTTAATAATATTTTGGGCTGTTATGTACTTCACTTGATGGTGAAATATTTATTATTATTTATTATATTTATTTTATATTTGATTAGTGTACAGTTCTGCTTTTGAATTTGGATTTTTCTAGATTCACTTTTGACTAGTTTGAAAATTAGATGTGTAATTTATGCCTCTAGAATGCCTGAAGTTGCTCCTTGGATTTGGGGCCCATCTGTGTGGCTTGGCTGTGAAAAAGTCTCACACATGTGATATCTCCATACCAAGAGTAGCAGAATGTGTTTTTTGGTGTAAGTCTAAGTATGCCTATGCTATGTGTTACAAATATCTTATTAATTGACAACATTGTGTAAAAAATACATTTTTATTTTCTTTCCACATTTTCCAAAAACTTGTGGCAAAAAAATAAAATTTTTGAAAGACTTGCTAAGCCTTTTTAGAAAATACCTTGGAGTGTTTGGTTTCCAAAATGCAGCCTTTTTGTGGGTGCTTCTTCTGTCCTGGCACTCCAGGAGCTCATGTGTTATGGTATCAATAACAGACATCGGGAATGCTGCTCTCCCACCCAACCTGTGTAAAGTGTATCGTATGGCCAGTACTACCCCACTGACACCAAAGGGTATCTCTCTCTTTATCCAACACTCCTATCCACAGGTAATACCCAAATTAGATAAAGGAGAAGTCTCAAAGTGCAATAAAGCTTAAAAAGTAATTTATTTAAAAGATAATGCACTCACATCTCAGTGGGAACAAACAGTATGAGCATGCACAGCAAAGCAGCAGGACCAGACAGCATGTGTGATGACATCACGGAGCAGTTCTACCAAATGCGTTTCCCCCGAACAGGTGTCTTCAGGAAAATAAATTTGCACTATGAGAAGACTTTTTATCTCATTTAGGTATTAACCAAATTCATTCCCTCTTTGTTTCCTCTCACTCTGTTTTAAACAGAAATTGCTTGATTCCCCTGTGCTATCTCTTTGTAAAAATATAAACTTCTGGCAAGTATTCTGCTATGTGATAAATAGAGATTGATACAGTGCTAACTACAATATATCATGCTGTGCTCCCACAGGTTTGATATGCCTGTATAAACTTCATTGTCTTGTGGACTTTTTTTTTGCTTTGGGGCAGGGGGGCGCCCCCCCACCCCAAAGCACCTTGTCCCCATGTTGATGAGGATAAGGGCCTCTTCCCGACAACTCTGGCCATTGGTTGTCGGGGTCTGCTGGCGGGGGGCTTATCTGAATCCGGGAGCCCCCTTTAATAAGGGGGCCCCCCAGATCCCGGCCCCCCACCCTATGTGAATGAGTATGGGGTACATCGTACTCCTACCCATTCACCTAGGAAAAATGTGTCAACAAAAAAAACACACTATTAGGCAGCTCCGGGGGTCTTCTTCAGACTCCTGGGGTCTTCTTCTGACTTTGGGGGTCTTCTTCCTTCTTCTCTGCACTCTCCGGCCTCTTCTCCGAGCTCTCCGGTTCTTCTCTCGCTTTCCGGTATCTTCTGCCGATCTCCTCCGCTATCTTCTGCTCTTTTGCCGGCTCTTTTGCTAGCGGTGGCTCGGTCTTCCCTCTTCTCTTCTTTCGACACGACGCTCTCTCCCACTGTAATATTGTCTTGTGGACTTGTTAAAAAGTAGTAAAAAAAAAAAGAGAATGACATTACTCATACTTTTGTGAGCCCAAAAGAATAATATTTAACTCAAGGCCAAAGGCTAAACATGCAGTTAAAATACACATGCATACTCTTCTGCCTACTAATGTCTACTGTGTAATTATGTTCTGACGTTCTTTTGATTTGACCACCTATGACATGCTTTACAGCCAGAAAGATCACTTTGCTAGTTCTTCGTTCATCTTTTATTTTTCCTGGTTTATCTTTTTTTGTACAATTGGTAGTACCATCAAAATGGCTGCACATTGTGGCAGAGAATTTCATATATCACTTTACATCTAGCATTCAATGATAGCCTACAGTTTTTTTCAAACGAGATGGGATTCATTTATTAAAGAAGTAAAGGCTGTTCAGTGAAAGTGAAGTGATAGTGAAAGTTCTCTTTGCAAAGTGTATGTTTACTGTGCAAAGTAATTACTGGTAAATAAGGCAAATCTGTGTTCAGATTATATACCCTATTATATACCCTCACTTTGCACAGAGTGGCCTCAATCCTTGATTTCTGGGGTCCCCCGGGGGCTCTTGCAGCTCCTCCCGACATCAGATAACCCCCTAGGAGAAGCGCTCTCCCGGGAGGTTACCTTGCGGGTGTTCTCCCGAGTCCAGCATTTGCGTCTATAGACACGAATGCCGGACTCGGCCCCCCCCAGCCCCCGCATCATTGGATTTGATTGACAGCAGCAGGAGCCAATGGCTGCACTGCTATCAATCTATCCAATCAAGAGATGGGACCCCGTGGAGAGAGGGACAGCCTATCACTGCTGGTGCTGGGGGGTCGGTGCCTGCCAAAAGTTATTATTAATGAGTTTTCAGGGATCTCCTAAAGGTGGACAGGATAGGGGCTGATCGGATATACCGGGGGAGGGAATTCCAGAGGTTGGGAGAGGCTCTAGAGAAGTCCTGAAGACAAGCATGAGAGGAGGTAACAAGGGAGCTAGAGAGCAGGAGGTCTTGGGAGGAGCGAAGGGGATGATTTGGGTGATATCTGCAGATGAGGTTGGTGATGTAGCTGGGGGCGATGTTGTGGATGGCCTTGTATGTTGTGGTTAGCATTTTGAATTTTATACGTTGGGGTAGGGGAAGCCAGTGAAGGGATTGGCAGAGAGGAGCAGCAGTCAAGTTTTTTCACGATAATGCATAGGATGCATTAAGGTGAAAAAACACAAGGGTTTACAACCCCTTTAAGTTCAAGGGAAGTGAAAAACAAATACATGATTTTTTTGATTGCGTATGATTGGGTATTTACCTTATTTTCCATCATTCACTTTGAAAAGAGAAAATGAACTTTGCTAAGTAAACAGCCTCTTCTATTTTAGTAAATCAACCTCAATGTTGCATAAGCGTCAGAAAAACGATCCACAGCCTAATGTAGTGTTAAGGAATACTGATGCACATAAAAAATGTAAAAAACTTTTATTTGATCCAGCCAAATTCCTTTGTGTAAATCTTAGCTATAGCATGACAGACTTGATCTCTGCAATCAGTCTTTTAATACTGTCCCTAACTGAGCAAAGTAAACTGCCAAAATTTGACTTTCATATTAATTTTAAACAAACACACTTGTCCTTCAAAGTATATTGGAGGAAAACACGCAGCTAACCCTCAAAAAAGAATTATTAATAGGTTTATTTTCCAGTGCAAAGATAAATCAATTATGTAGGAAATATGTGTGAAATGAAGGATGAACCACAACAGAATAAAGTTTTGAGATGTTTCTTACAGAATGTGTTAAAAGACAGCAGGTGGGAATGTTCATTCCATAAGAGTTCAGAATACTATAATTATAAGCAAGTATTTGCTTAGGAAATGAAAAAGAAAAAAAGAAGCTGCAGACAGCCTTGCAATATGATATGATGATTTTCATTAGATTAAAGAAAATAGGCCCAGTACATATTGTAATGCTCAATAAGCATATGTGATCAAATGCATCTATTGCTTAATTTATCCATCATTTTGAACTTTCACAGGTTGTGGCTAGGAGTTCAGAAGATCTCTGTTGAAATCTTATTGTAATTTGAAGACTCACTATGTTATTTATTATATTTAATACTATATTAATATTTATGTATTGGGCTTTTTAGCGTAATTCTATTTTTTTTTTACATAACCTGGTTGTTAGTTAAGCATCATAGTAAAGGAGAAGTATATGGGATAGGCTAAATAATTAATAAATATTACCATAAATTTGAATGAGATGTTATTTCTATCCTTCCTCCTTTTGTTTTTCCATCAGGGGCTTTTTATCTATCATGCAGGTCCCTGTAATGGTCCATTTGCCATTTGAAAGTTTAGAGGGGGCAGTTACGACTTCAGCGATCTGGGAGATGTGACTGCACTTACTGAACAGACACACATCTGAACAGTAAACAAGTTCAGGCACTGTGCTACCACATAGGGGCAAATACATAAGTGGTATAGACATGGCTGGATCTAGGAGGAGGTGTTGGGAAGAGCTATGACCCCCCATATTTCAGTTGTGCCCCCCCATCCTGCATGGAAACTGTGCCTATTGGCCTCCTTCTCACATTCTCATACAGCACACAGTGTGAGCACAGGCAGCACAGCTCCTCTCCCTCTCCCCCCCTCCTCCTTTCACATGGCACACAGCTCAGATCAGTTCTCTTACAGACACCCTCTACCTGCAAACTGCTATGCTGTACAGCCATTTTTATCTGGGAACTTCACAGGTCAGAACTGCAGCATAGCAGGCAGCTACGCAGTGTACAGATAAAGGCTGCCTGTAAGAGAAATGATCTGAGCTGTGTGCCATGTGAGAGGAGGAGGGAGGGGGAAGAGGGGGAGAGCAGAGCCAACATCAAACAGAGGAGAAGAAAAGGTGGTGGATCCCGACAAGATTGTCAGCATAAGAATCCAGAGAAGACTGTAGTCCCTCCCACAGGTATTTACCAAGATTTTAGTAGAAAGTAGGACTGGAAATTTTTTTATGTATTAGCAGCTCGCAGGAAATAGGATGAAGCTAAAAAAGGAAGCCCATACTTCTCTTTTAAACAAACTATATCTGCCAGCTTTGTTACAACAAAGTTTATTGATAGATTAAATCCACCCTAAACCCACCTTTTAAGGGTGGAGTTGAAAATGGAGGGTTTAATGAGATTTCACAGTAGTAAATTTCTGTTTTTTTTTTTCCTATGATGGTTATCACTTCTGTGGTCTGAACTCACTGGCCTATCATTAAAGTGTCTTAGTCAATATCCTTCTAGCTTAAATAGTGTAGTTATAGTGTTGCAGCTAATAACTAGACATGTGCACACTGAAATATTTCGTTTCGGAATTTCGTTTTCGTCTGAAAAATAAATTTATTTAGTTACTGCCGAAATTCATTTTTATTTATGTCGTTTTTCGTTAAAAATTGCATTCGTCCGAAAATCCAAATTAAGGTCGAATCTGTCATTAAAGGCTTATGGTGTCTGTCGAATGTTCAAAG
This sequence comes from Aquarana catesbeiana, assembly GCF_042186555.1. NCBI lineage: Eukaryota > Metazoa > Chordata > Amphibia > Anura > Ranidae > Aquarana > Aquarana catesbeiana. Next base: position 772,762,689 of record NC_133324.1, read on the forward strand.
AAGATTCGACAGAGCAGCTGAACTGTACAACGCCATATAGTTTACCTGCTCCGTCGAATCTTCTTAGAACTTTCAACAGACACCATAAGCCAAAGTACGTGTGTACTTAGTTCTAGCTATTTTACTGCTCCTCCTCTTTGGTTATAATCAGCCAATAACATTCATCATAATCATTATTTATTATATTCATCTTTTCTCCCCTACGTCGAATCTTTTCTCCCCTACGTCGAATCTTTTCGCCCCTACGTCGAATCTTTTCTCCCCTACGTCGAATCTTTTCTCTCTATGTAGAATAATCTTGGACTAATAGAGTTAAGGTTAGGCTCATTCGACCACAGGTTTGATGGACACAGATTGTTATTGTCAGCATCATGTCGAATCTCCTATCTATATCAAACTGTTGTAGCAACGAAAACGAAAATAAAGCATTTGATTATGTCGGATCTTTCGTTTTTCGGTTCTGCACTTTCATTATTGTTTGTTAAAACGATAACGAAAATACCTGAAATTCGGACGAAAATGCATTCGGACGAAAACGAATGCACATGTCTACTAATAACAAACAATCCACCAAATCACTCCACTGCCAGACTTTATACATCACTTCCAGAGACAATGAATGTGAGCTTTGTTTTTGTTGTTTTTATTGAGGGGTACAACTTGGATAGGGATTAGGAATATGGGATGCCCATAGGATAAGTTATTGCCATCATATTTAAGGATTTAGTACATTCTGAAAGAAGTTAGAACCAGAATATTGAATGTGCCAATTGAATTGAAGTACGAATCTCCTCCTGCATCCCCATGCAGACTGTTGCTCCTCCTGCGGCTCACCCTCTGCAGACTATTCCATCTAAGAGTTCTCTTACCATCTGACCATGTGGTGGCAGAGACACCCCTAATGACCGTGTAAAAGCAATGTTCTTAGCTCTCTTTCATCTCCTGCCCATAACTTGTTTCCTCCTGTTCACTTGGTTCCTCCTGCACAAACTTGAAGTTGCTGTATTGAAATCTGACACGTCCTCTTCTATTGAATAGTAGGGGCCCACTCTGAATAAGCCTCTCTACTGTGGCTCTGGTTGCTCGCTGCAACTAGGCCTGAGGCCTGCAGAACCTCTCCCTGTAGGCCCAGTGGGTTAAAAGCTTATCTTCTAGGAAATATGGTCTACTGTTCCCAGCCAACCCAACTTGCAAATCATGTGCCCGCAGGCAGCATCGACTTGACACAGATCCCCACAGTCTCTTTTCTGCTTCAGGACTCCCCATCATCCACTGTGTGTATTGATGAAGACTCCACTAGTGATCGTGTACTAGCAAAGTTCCCTCACAGACTCCTTGGCACTTCCAGCCCTTCGCACCTCCAGCCCCACTGTGGTAACACTCACTGACCTTCCAACAGCCCTGAGTCCTTGTTGAGGAACTTTAACTGGACCATGCGTACCGACAGTTTCACCTGCCCCTCTGCTCCAGGAGTTCCCTGCCATCCGAGCGTGTGGTGGAAAAGACATTGCCAATGACCATGTAGAGGCAATGTTCCCTCACAGCTCTCCCCGGGCCTTCTCCTGCGATCGGTGCACCCCCCCCAGATGGGGATGGCCTCCTGCAACTGTCTAACATGCCATTCCTCACTTCACCCAGCCGACTCTGTCTCCCAGAGGAAAATCACCTCAGCCTATATATGAGGCCTTCCCCCTGGAAATACCAATTGGGGATTGGTAAGGGCTCACACACAAGCTGCCTGCCACTCCAGTTCCAGGCCCAGCCCCTTTCCAGAACATTCTCCTCAGAAACAGGGGAGGCGTCTCAGAACTGATGTGCAGGTGGTCACACCCACTGCTACTCTGACCACTCCCAGTCCCCAGATCAAAACAGACAGGCCTAGCATGCAGCATAGGCCTGCCTAAATTTGCCTGTGCTGGCTAACCTAGTAAAATAACCTTACTAGCACCTACCTATTGGTAGAGGGTGTTACATTAGTATACCAGTTCTGAGAGTGAGGTCAAGTGTCATGCCAACATATTTCCATAGAAAATCTTCTTAGGTGAAATGAATGAGCTACAAATACTGATATTTGATAAAGAACTTGTAAAATGGGGACACATGCAAATCCTGTTGACACTTGCAAAATGCTTTTGTGACTTTTTTATGTTTTTATTTGTGTCACCTTTTTTTTGCAGCACACACACTTTATACATGGATTTTTTTTTCACAGAGGACCCTCTTCTTTGAATATTTAAGTGGTTCAGAAAAAGAAAAAAAAAACAAATCTAAGTTCATATAATACAATATTCATCAGTTTATCGGTTTACTAACCATTTTTTTGCAATTTGAGTTTGCCTTAAAAACATTTTATATGTCTTCATATGCCAGATCTATAGTTTGACTTCATACAGTTGCCATATTTTTACTTTTATATCATTGAATTTAAGCTTTAAATGCAATTCACTGAAGGAAACATATAAGAGGAAGCAGATGCACATTTGCACTTGACAGCAAGGCTCATCAGCTTCTATTCAGCATTACATCTAGTACAACATGCTGGTAGATTTAGCAGATTATTTGCCAAATCCACTTGTGTTTTATCAGCCTCTGATCTAGGGCACACACTGCTTACAAAACGTAATCTTTGATTATTTCTGTTTTGGCACACACCTTAATGTCCTATGAGAACAGATCAATTGATTTTCACTGGAAAAAGAGGACATGTTTTTTAGAACATTTTGCTGTATTATCCAGTTTTGTGATAACTCATAATATTATAACTAATATTCTTTTATTAAACTTTGCAGTCTATGAATGTTTTTACAGTTTTTAGTGAAAGAACCTGGCAGGAGTGCCTGCTTCTGCTGATTCCTTGCCAGGTTTTCTCTACATGTGTTGTATCTACTGCAGACAGCTGATATTATTTTTCTTTGTGTGACAGTAATTCTGTACGCCACCATCTGTTGAGCTTAAGGACTTGCCCTATCTCTTTCAGCTGTAATATCTTTATCACAAGCAAAAGCAAAAAGTAAAACAAAAAACTCCTTTTCTTTTGAAATCTTCTAAGATAGATCTATGCGTTCAGTTCTTGAGGTCTGCAGATAATATATCAAAGTTAAAGGAAGTGCTTTATTCAACTGGATTTGCATTTTCCACAAACAATACACAAACTTGTATTATTTGTCCAGAAATAAAAAAAAGTGATGCTGAGAAAATAGGAATCATTCCATTTAGATGAAGGGCAGATAAATATTGGTTTCCTGATTCATTGTATGTGCTTGGCTTTTTGTCAGGCAATGCATTATTTTCTGTGGGTTTCATCACTAAAAGGAAATACAGCATAATATAATATATGATGATTTATTTATATGGGGCAAGCAGAGTGGGAGAAAATTGCTTGTGGAATTTTACTATGGTGGAGCTTCACATGAGTAAAATACACACACATATTGCTTTTTTCAGCCTGTACCAAAAAATAAGGCTTTAATTTCAGTTTCAAACTCCTTAACAACTTAGCCCCGGACCATTTGTCTGCCCAAAGGCCAGAGCACTTTTTGCGATTCGGCACTGCGTCGCTTTAACTGACAATTGCACGGTTGTGCGACGTGGCTCCCAAACAAAATTGACGTCCTTTTTTTCCCACAAATAGAGCTTTCTTTTGGTGGTATTTGATCACCTCTGCAGTTTTTATTTTTTGCACTATATACAAAAAAAATAACAACAATTTTGAAAAAAACACATTATTTTTTACTTTTTGCTATAATAAATATCCCCCAAAAATATAAACATTTTTTTTCCTCAGTTTAGGCCGATACGTATTCTTCTAAATATTTTTGGTAAAAAAAATTGCAATAAGCGTTTATTGATTGGTTTACACAAAAGTTATAGCGACTACCAAATAGGGGATAGTTTTATGGCATTTTTATTAATAATTTTTTAGTAGTAATGGCGGCGATCAGCGATTTTTATCGTGACTGCAACATTATGGCAGACAGATTGGACACTTTTGGCGCTATTTTGGGACCATTCACATTTATACAGCGATCAGTGGGTTAACCACTAGGTGGCGCTGTAGGGGTCAAGTGTGTCCTAGGGAGTGATTCTAACTGTGGGGGGGGGGGGCTGTGTGTGACATGACACTGTTCACAGCTCCCGATTACAGGGAGCTGTGATCAGTGTCAGTGTTATTAGGCAGAACGGGGAAATGCTTGTTTACATTAGCAACTCCCCGTTCTTCCTCACCGTGAGACGATTGCGGGTATCCCCGCAGACATTGAGTCCACGGGACCCACGCTCACGGATCTCCCAGCAGGCGCATGTGCCCACAGGCCACCTCTTAAAGGGCAACGTACAGGTACATTAATCTGCCTGTACATGCCCTTATGCGGTCGGGAAGCGGTTAATCATTGGACCCCTCCCACTGATTGATTCTGTTTATCAAGTCATCCACATGCTATTTAACTTGTAAAAAAATGGTGGAAAAGCAGCAACAAAGATCAGAAAAAAAAAACTTCCATAAGATCCTGTATTCATAATTGTAAAACAAAATCCATGCTAATGAAATCTGGAACAGAGTTACAGTTCTGGTCAGAGCTATTAGATCAAAGTGGGTCATTTGCACTCCAACTTGCACTCCAACTAATCATGTATAATGGATAGCATTTTGCACCATATATGATAACTACATGGGATATACTTAATAAGAATGTACACACAGCAGGATGTGTGTAATGCCACGTACACACAAGCGGACTTCTCGTCGGACAGAATTCCGAAGGACTTTTCAACGAAGTTCCGACGGAGTCCCGATGAAACGGACTTGCCTACACATGATCCCACCAGAGTCCGATCTTTTGAACTTGATGACGTACGGTCGGACTAGAAAAGGAAGTTCAATAGCTAGTAGCCAATAGCTGCCCTTGTGTCGTTTTCGGTCCGTCAGACTAGCATACAGACAAACGCTCTTTTCGATAGGAATCGATTCCATTGGAAAGATTTGAAACATGTTCTATTTCTAAGGTCTGTCAGATTTTTTCGACAGAAAAGGTTCGATGAAGCCCACACACGATCTGAATGTCCGACGGATTTGTTTAGTCTGACCTTTTCTGACGGAGGTTCGCTCGTGTGTATGCGGCATAACTGAACCATGCTCACGCATCCTATCAATTGTTATGGATTTCTTTAGCACATTCCAAGATCCAAGTTCTAAAAAGTTTATTAACTCCAATACCTCTTAGTACACAGTCACTATAAATAAAACACAAGACTGATTGCACAGAGGAATTGAAAAGGAGAGTAACCACGTGCTCTCCTCTCCCTCCAAAATGTTCCATTTCAGATAATGTCCATTGCAGCACACCTGATGAAGTAATCGATGCAATATTATATATATATCTAATGTATCCTATATAACTATTGCATCCATGTATTAATTTATCTAATCCCTATAGTTACTAATCTGTAAGAGTCTGATAAGCACAATGATATAACAAACACCTCTGCTTAGTAAACAAGTTACATTTATTTCCGAATAAAATAGGAATGTACTAAAACCGCAGAATTAGGAAAAACCTAACATAAAGGTATTACACGAAATTGCAATGTTACCAAGCTTACAATCAGAACACATAATACAAGAACATCAAGGATACTTATCACAAGGCTCTCTGCGAGGCTTTGTTTTCTTCCAGCTAAGAGATAGCTGGAAGATATCTGGAAGACTGAGGCATAGTCCCAAGCCATGATCCAAAGGGGAAGTGGCTATTTCTCTTCTTTGCTCAGTCTTTTATACTTCGATCATACACCATTCAAACCCAACCCCATTGCCATACCATCTAGACTTTTGACGAATCACAGTATTTATGGGGCAGTCCTTCTCAACAGTACTGTCTGTCCTGCTGTACTTTGGCATTGTCCATGTCAATCTTTAGGTGTCTGCTGATCCTTTGATCTTTGTCACCCACCAGCCATGGCCCCTTTCAAGTTTGCGTTATAGCAATAGATGGTCCGGAGCCAAGAGCTGAGAAACTACATTCCAGACCACCTCCAGGAAAGCAAATGCTTGGTTGTATCCACCAGAAAGAAACCCCTTTAAAACCATGGAATTGCAAGGATTAGCATGGGTGATCTTTGGGAATAGGAAACAGATATGTAACGGATTTATGACAGATCCAATTCAAACTATGGATAATAAATATGACACTAGACCATGTTGCTATACAACATTTCTGCTTTGCGCCTAAAGGGCGCATACCACCCTTCTTCAGACACGGCTCCCATTGAACAGTCCATAAATGTCTTAACGCGTGTCGTTTCCCATCCTGTGTTTTCGAACCAGTACCTATGGAACAGTCCTTAACTGTATTAACGTATTGCGTTTTTCAACAGGAACATCTCCTGTGGAACAGTCCATAACTGTCTTACTGCGTTGCAGTTTTCAACATGTGCTTCAGAAACTGCTCCTATGGAATAGTCCATAAGGGTCTTACCGTGTTGTGCTTCCCCACACGTGCCGCTTTGTTACTGGGTGACACACCAACATCACTCTTCCGTGACAGCTTCCATGTCACCACTCTGTCTTTTTCTTTCCGAAATCTTCAGGATGGGGTGTAGTACAGGCAAGGGGTGTCCATTTACTCACCAACACACATTCAGAGCTACATATCAACCATCTTTCCGATATAGAGTCTCGAGGAGGGCCTTTTCCCCATATTATTATCACACTATACCATAACATGAAATCAACCCATTACCATAATATATACCTATGATCCATGAGACTACGCATCCCATTCCCAACCTCCTATATCCCCTCATTGTAGATACAGGCCGGGATTAGGCAGGTTCGCTCACAATGGCCTTTCCTACCGCAATTCTGGCATGTCAGCAGTATTGCAGGGCTCTGACTTGGCAGCAAAGTCTCTAATTTGTTTGCAGAGACCCTACTGTCAATTCGTCCCCCAGCTTGCATAGATAACTGGGCAACCCTTCTAGATAAATATCAAGTCTAACCACACATATAAATCTACAACAATGACAAAACCCACACAATTCCATCCCTGTGCCTGGATTTCAGAGACCATGCCCAGGGTATACCATGCATCTCTACCTATGGTTAGGTTCAAGGACCCCTCTAGTTCCATGACTAACCCTACATTGGTATTCTTTAGGACCAAGAAACAAACTTGTCTATCTCCCAAATAATACCCAGGTGCTTCCTTCTCACCAATGATCCCTCCATCCCGAATACAGAATGAAATATCTTCCCAACATTTTTCGTTCACCACCATGTATTGACCTTGGATACAAAGGACATCATGGTCATGCTTCCGACCGAGGGAAGTATCAACCTGCCTCCAGGTTCCATTCTCTCTGATCATATGTGGGAAACAGCCTCGAATGCAACAAGATAAAATCCCCAGTCAGTAAGCCCATTGATGCCACCAAATATACAGACTGAGTCTGCACTTCTGTACAGCATAACACCTACCACAATCCAAACTAGCACAGCCCATCCAGGCATTCCACCACCACTTTGGATTATTGTAAGCAACGCGTTTTGACAAAGTCTTACTGAGCGGTGATGCTAACTCATCAGGCCACTGCCCCTGATTGTACAATCAGCTTAATGCTGGTTGATAATTCCACCTGCCGTTGCATGCACGTCAGAGCCAATGACAGATTTCTGTCCTGTACCATCACACTCTCTACCAACCTCTCAACACAGTTGAGAAAATCTGGAGCCACTTTACCCTGGGTATTTATGTGACTTTGTTGAATGTTATCAAGGATGCCACCAATCTCTCTGAGTAACAAAGCCCCATTTATTCTCTGAAGCTATGGCTGTGAGTTTGTTCCTCAGGAGGCCGATGTCCACTCCATTAATAACACCCATCCCAGCTCCTATTCCCCCAGCATAGTGCTGAATACATACCTCCTCTTCCGGTTACTCCTCAGACATACGCGCCCTGCATGAACCTCATTCTGTGTCCGTACATCTCTAGGAGCAAGTCACTGATACAATGATCGCACTTGATTCAGTGTATACTCAGCACATATTGGGTAATAGGTTTTTATTAACCACTGTGAGATGTTGCAGCGCCATGTGGTGAAGGCATATTGTACCCTGGTAGCCAGCGTTTGTTCCCTTTATCTAACGGAGAATGCTCCTGTGTGTATTTACTGGCCTTCCCTGTGCCGGGTTTCAACCTCTCAGGTGAGACATCAACCAGGCGTATCTCCCCATACAAGGAAATTTTCACCCCATTGATGTGTCACCTGGCCAACCTCCAATCTGGCCAACCTTCACCTTATTATGTATAAGTGCCAGTCTCCTGGGTACCTGCACCATGTTACTTCCATTATGTCAATACATGTCATACATTAAAAACCTTTTCTTCTTTCAATTTCGTCCCTTCAACAAAAAAACATATTTTACATTTCAGATTCTGACAGATTGGATGTATATATTCCTTCCCCAACCTCCAACCCATCGCATGTGTACTAATAGCACGTTTGCATTCATCAGGAGCGACTCCGGCAAAAATGTTTCACAAGTCTTATTGATAGGCACAGTCCTTCAGATCCAGCATTAGCCCTAAATTGTCCATAAGCAAAACCAAGTATTAAACTGAATCTTTTCGTTTGTCCCTTCTCTCCTGATGTTTATCAGAAGAAATTTGCGGTGTGGTATGGCACAGACAAACTGACAACCAGATGAGCATCTGTCATTCATGTTCCAGAGACCTCTCTAAAACAAGTGTTTCTTCCGCCTTGCGCTACAGACCGTCGTTTTTTTATATATTCGGGGTAGCATTGTGTTAGCTATACCTAATTTGGAGTACATTACCCTTTTGGTACTCCTTTGGTACTTTGTTGCTGAACTACTATAGCCAGTTGCTGCTGGACTGTAGTAGTTTTTTTACTGGAAGATTTTTATGTTGCAATAAATTTAAATTTTATTACTACACTATGGGAGTCCACTATTCTTTCCTTTTTGAGTGACCGAGTCCCACTCCCTTATGAACGCTGAAGATCACCTCGGGAACCCCAGTGACTATGCTGATAAGGAGATCGTAGAGGTCATATCTATATGCGCATTGCCCCCTAGGAGTGACTGGATCCGGTGAGTGGGGACCCTTGAGGGGGAGAACTTAGTCACCAGGATATTGAGAGCACTCAAGTCACGTTTAAAAAAATTTTTCACTGTGTTGAAGACTTTTTATTATGGACTATTAATTTTTTTATTATGGACTATTAACTAATCAATTTTCGAATAACTCTATTCACTGATTATGTTTATGGACTTTATAATCTGGTAGCTGTATATTATTCACCTAATTGGTCAACTATATGGTGATTTATGGGCATACTGCTTTATTATTTATGATGCTATCACTGATTGAGCTATAATCACTGAGGTTTATTGTTAATTTATCACTAATTTTTGCACGCATGCTGATGGGTGTATACATATGTGAGTCACTTTTCGGTACTCATAGGGATGCCACTTATGGTACAATTCCACACACAATGAGCACATAATTTTGGGTTGTTTACACATATTATCATTACCACTAGTACAATTAACTACTCACTGTGAAGAGATTGCACGTGCAATAATGCACTTGGTCTTACATATATAAACCTGCAATTAGGTGGGGGACCCCCCCCGCTGTGGAGCCAGCATATTGGCCCTCTTTTACCATGTAATTAGCTTTTACTCTTACATTCACTTACGCCAACTATAGGGAGCACCATTACCCCAATCTTTAGAATGTTTTCACTGATTTTCTCTATGTCCTTCCCGAGACGTCTTCTCTCTGCTTCCCACTTCCCCTCCATTTGCTCAGATATAAATTTAATTCTGAGCAACACTGCAATTTCATTTGCCAACCTTTCTTTTTTAACTTTCTTTTTTAGCTGTTTACCCAATAATATACTATTATGTTGCTGACACTGAGACAATAGTACCTTACACTGGCTTTTAAGAGGTCCATCTGCACATGAATGATAATTGGCAGAAGCGTACTTTTTAACATATGTATACACAAGTTCCTTTTCACAACCATACAATCCACACAATACACAATTCTATTTGTACTAACGTTCCAGCACTATACTGAGTAATAAACCAAACTCAATTATCATTAGCTTCTTACAACTCACGAAAAAAAACCGAATCGCTCTTCTAGCATTCAATAATCTTCATTCATTACCACTTTTACCTGATATCATTCAAAACAATTAAACTTTTGCATATCCATAGAAAAGACTCACCACACTTACTGTGGAATTATCGGCTGCCTTGTATCTGAGCACTTCAGTCCTGTAGTTTCTATATGGCTTTTAAGATTACCACACACGCTTTCTGGGGAATATCCATTGATATGCTAATTTGCATCTTAGTCTACACTGAAGCGCGTCTAACCTGGTTTTACCAGAATTGCTTACAATGCATAGACAAACAAACAAAAAAAAACTGATACAAAGCCATTTAAACCTAGCAGTGACTTGTAGTTCTACAGCCTACAAGACACAAGGCACATTTGTCCACACTAGAGACGATTTTCAATTCTGGGTGTATTTGAGAATTTATGCTTACAGGGACTCAGGACAAAAAAAATACATTAGGTTTTTGTGGATCCTGTGTAAAAATAAAATTCACACACTCTCCGAGGGTGCCAAATGAAGCAATCGATGCAATATTATACAATCTAATGTATCCTATGTAACTATTGCATCCATGTATTCATTTGTCTAATCCCTATAGTTACTAATCTGTAAGAGTCTGATAAGCACAATGATATAACAAACACCTCTGCTTAGTAAACAAGTTACATTTATTTCCCAATAAAATAGGAATGTACTAAAACAGCAGAATTAGGAAAAACCTAACCTAAAGGTATTACACGAAATTGCAATGTTACCAAGCTTATAATCAGAACACATAATACAAGAATATCAAGGATACTTATCACAAGGCTCTCTGCGAGGCTTTGTTTCTTCCAGCTATGAGATAGCTGGAAGATATCTGGAAGACTGAGGCATAGTCCCAAGCCATGATCCAAAGGGGAAGGGGCTATTTCTCTTCCTTGCTCAGTCTTTTATACTTCGATCATACATCATTCAAACCCAACCCCATTGCCATACCATCTAGACTTTTGATGAATCACAGTATTTATGGGGCAGTCCTTCTCAACAGTACTGTCTGTCCTGCTGTACTTTGGCATTGTCCATGTCAATCTTTAGGTGTCTGTTGATCCTTTGATCTTTGTCACCCACCGTCATCAATCATCCTGTCAGCCATGGCCCCTTTCAAGTTTGCGTTATAGCAATAGACGGTCCGGAGCCAAGAGCTGAGAAACGACATTCCGGACCGCCTCCAGGAAAGCAAATGCTTGGTTGTATCCACCAGAAAGAAACCCCTTTAAAACCATGGAATTGCAAGGATTAGCCTGGGTGATCTTTGGGAATAGGAAACAGATATGTAACGGATTTATGACAGATCCAATTCAAACTATGGATAATAAATATGACACTAGACTATGTTGCTATCCAACAAATGATTAGCGTCTAATGCTGATCTTTTCTCTTCCATACTTGGTGCCACTGTGTAGCAGTTTACAAAAGGCTGACGCCAAGATAAAATTTGGAACTTACAAAAGCTGCTTTAAAAGTATAATTTATATATAGGGCTAACTATAAGTGTTTCTAAAAATAGCTCACCCCCTTCCCACCTAAGCTTTATAGTCTTTCTAAAGTCTGGCAATGGAAGCCAGCTGGTGACATCATGGCTCCAGGAATTTAGAGCCGTTGTTAACCATTCCATGATACAGCTGTGCTGCAGCTGCTGGATAATGTGACCACACTGGAGTGGATTTTAAAAAAATTAGGGAGGAGAAGGGAGGCAACATTTTTAAGTACATTTGTGGTAAGCCTTTACTATTACTTTAACCACTTCAATACCAGGCACTTAGACACCTTCCCGCCCAGACCAATTTTCAGCTTTCAGCGCTGTCGCAATTTGAATGACAATTGCGCGGTCATGCTACACTGTACCCAAACAAATTTTTTATCATTTTGTTCCCACAAATAGAGCTTTCTTTTGGTGGTATTTGATCACCTCTGCGGTTTTTATTTTTTGCGCAACAAATAAAAAAAGACCGAAAATTTTGAAAAAAAACAAGTTTTTCTTTGTTTCTGTTAAAATTTTTTTGTAAATAAGTACGTTTTCTTCTTCAATGACGGGCACTGATATGGCGGCACTGATGGGCACCGATGAGGTGGCACCAATGAAGTGGCACTGATGAGGTGGCACTGACGGGCACTGATGATGGGCACTGATAGGTGGCACTGATGGGCACTGATAGGCGGCACTGATGGGCACTGATAGGTGGCACTGGTAAGCGGCACTGATGGGCACTCATAGGTGGCACAGATGGGCACTTATAGGCGGCACTGATGGGCACTCATAGGTGGCATTGATGGGCACTCATAGGTGGCACTGATAGTTGGCACAGATGGGCATGGATGGGCACTGATAGATGGGCACTGATGGGCACAGATGGGCACTGACAGGTGGCATGAATGGACACTGATGGGTGGCACTGACGGCACTGGTTGTTTGCAGTGATGCCCCTAAGGGTGGCATTGTTGGGCATCACTGCAACATAATTGTGCCAATCAGTGCCCATTTGTGGGCACTGATTGGCACTGACTGGGCACACTGGGCACATGTGGATGGCCATGGGGTACATACCTGGCCATCCACATGTTGCCCCTTCCCTGGTGGTCCTAGTGGCGATCCCTGGTGGTCCAGTGTGGTGATCTGAGGGGGGGCTGCGCTGATAAACAATCAGCACAGACCCCCCCTGCCAGGAGAGCCACCGATCGGCTCTCCTCTAATCGCGTCTGTCAGACGCGAGTGAGAAAGAGCCGATCAACGGCTCTTCCTATTGACAGCGTGATCAGCCGTGATTGGACACGGCTGATCACGTGGTAAAGAGCCTCCGCCAGAGGCTTTTTACCAAGATCAGTGTAGCGGTGTGTCAGACTGACACACCGCTCCACCGATCGCCGCGATGCGCGCCCCCGGGGGCGCGCTGCGGCATGTTATCCTGCTGGACGTCATATGACGTCCAGTCAGGATAACAAAACCACTTCCCGGACGTCAATCCGCTATAGGGCGGGCGGGAAGTGGTTAAAGACTAAAGCCCTGTACATACAATCTGATTTTCCGATGGGAAATGTTCGATGTCAGGCTGTTGGCGAAAAATCCGACCGTGTGTATGCTCCATCGGACAATTGTTGTCGGACCTTCCGCCAACAAATGTTGGCTAGCAAGTCTTTAAATTTTCCGCCAACAAATGTGTGTTGTCGGATTTTCCGATCGTGTATACACAAGTCCGTCGGACAAAAGGCCAAAGTACAAACACGCATGCTCAGAAGCAAGTACAAGCCAGAAGCTGTCGGTCTTGTAAACTAGTGTTCATAATGGAGAATTAACATTCATGACATGGCAAATTATTAAATCTCGAAATGCAGCGCACAAGTCTCTTCTTCTTTAATGGGATAATAATGAAGCTGCTTTGCTGGTGATACTGATGGAGTTATTGCAAACAAATTTTCAAAGTTCATAATCAAGGGGAATGAGAGGGTGGAGACGTAATTGCAGTTGCTGCTACTGTCAACTCCCGTCTCAACCCCCCAAAATAGGAAAGATCATAAAAGGGAAATACCACACAGTCTAAGCAAGTGGATTCCGCAAGATTTTAGATGAAGAGTGTATGTAAAGCTTTGAATCTCGACCGGCTTCGCGGTTAACACCGAATCCTCAGGAGAAGCATATCCAATCAGGCGGTTTCCATGGGCATACAGGGCCCAATATAAATCCCCCCGCGGGATGACAAACAGCCTCAACTGTAAATTAGAGTACTGTGTGACGCATGAGCTGTAGTTAATGCAGGAGTTCCACTTATAGAAGACGTAGGTAAAGGAAATCATGTGGAGCCATAAGAGGCACTACAACTTCAGGCACCTGAGTTAATAGGCTGGTGGGCACATCACATTAAGGCCAATCCAGCTTTCGGGAACAATCCAAGCTATGCTTAGCGTCAGGAGGCTGTCAGGCTCGTTTCTCATCTAAAATCTTGCGGAATCCACTTGCTTAGACTGTGTGGTATTTCCCTTTTATGATTATATGTAGTGATGTTGTCTATAATTGCAATTGTAATTGTAACTGTATTTTTATTATTATTTCTTTCTATTAAAATTGAATTTTTATAAGTTTTTAACTCATCTTTATACCTATCGCTGTACACTAATATTGAGTACCAGAATAGTCCCACCTCTTTCCTATTTTGGGGGGTTGAGACGGGAGTTGACAGTAGCAGCAACTGCAATTATGTCTCCACCCTCTCATTCCCCTTGATTATGACCTTTTGGGATGATGGTACTTATACTCATTATAACCTATATTGCAACTTAGGCCATAATAGCTTTGTAAATTTTCAAAGTTTTTTTTTTCTATCAAGAATAATATTATTATGCTTTTTATTTTTTTATTTGAGCAAGTTAACACAACACCATTATCCCATAGTTTTTTAAGATCAAAGATACAACTATGTTGGTGTCCCTTGTTAATTTTACATTGTATTTTTTAAAATGTAACTGCCTACTCTCAAACTGTCATTTGAAGTAAAACACATAGCCAAGTATTATTCTACACTATTTTTTTTTATTGTGCATTAAAAAAAAGAAAACAACTAAAATTAGACATGCTATCTGCCAATAGAACTTAACCAAAAAGATGCATTCTATGCATCCAAAAATATAGAAAATATACCAAATCAAAAAATCAAATTATTATTCAACCAAAAAATAATATCAAAGCAATAACTCCAAGGCCAATAATAATTAACACGTTATCTGCTCCGATTCCGTAACATGGCTGGTTGATGAACGGCCGTTCAGAAACAAACTGAAAAGCACAAAATGAAAAACACAAACTGAAAAGCGCTAAATGAAAAGTGTGAAAATAAAAGTGTGAATCAACACTCACCAAACTTCTACTATCACGAAATTAGCAGAAGGGGCCCAAAGGGTGGTGCTAAAGAGCTGAAAAACCATGTAGTACGTCTAGTACGTCACTACATTCATAATTGTTGGTCAATTGTTGTGTCACCGTGTGTATGCAAGACAAGTTTGAGACAACGTCCTTCGGACAAAATTCCACGGTTTTGTTGTCGGAAAGTCCGATCATGTGTACGGGGCATAAGCTTATCGTTTGCATAAAATGGTCCACACAGACAAGGAGTCCCAGTATTTTAACATACACTATGCCCTTTTTTAAACATTGATTAAAGTAATTGCCAGTTTTGCCCCCCCCAAAGCCTGGCTAAAATATTCCCATTATGTTTATATGCCCACGTCCTGAATAGTTTCCAGGATGCAGTAGGCATTGTGCACTTATCCCCAGCATTACGGGAACACTTTTCCTTTTTAGAAACTGCACTTGCACACTGTCATCATTCTCTTCCTATGGTATCAGCAGCTAAGCTCAATGTTGCATGCATAGCTTTTCAACAAGAATGTGTACTCACTCCCGTATCGCTATCCTGACCAAAAAACTAGCCAGGAATGTGCAAGAAACTAACCAGGACATGGAATATTTACCTTTATGAAAGTATTTTGGCTAAATTGCGGATTCAGTTTGGGTGGGAGAGGGGGGTTGAGGGAAAAAAAAAAACCTATTTGTTGGCAATTCAATTAAAAACTAAATCCGAAAAATATCCTTTTATCTGCATAGACCACTTTATGCAATAGGGAACTTATCTTTCAGTGACCATGTAGCCCTATTCTAAATGGCCAAAGGGTTGTTAGGGTGTCTGGGCATATGAGTTGACTCTTCCTACATAGGTTATGACTGCCAATTCTCTTTGCACCTGGGAAAACTAGAAGACAGCACCAATACATAGGCCAGAGATATGGGTCGCTTCTTTTATTTCAGCATTAGTACTTCCACTTTGCTGGGACCCCAAGTTACATTTAATTCTTTTCAGAAAAGCAGATTCAGTCCTTGGATGTTATTTACTGATTTAATTTTTTGTTTATAATGGACTTTTGAATTTCAATTTTTTGATTTTTTTTTTTGTTTAATTTTAATATTCAGTTCATGTTCAGAAGTGGCATAACCTTCTTCTATATATCTTTACATAGTTACCTTTCAAATTCGCTAAGATTCCCCCTTATCAATTATGGAAAGAATGTCATCAAATGGAGACTAGCTGAAATAAATACATTGCAAGAAACAAAAATGTAAATGTTCCTTTAATTAATAGATTGGGGGCAGGTACCTGCCATGGCAATGATGTCCTGATAAGGAACAGCTGGAGTCCCGCCCCAGTGTCCAGACAAAGCTACCTCATCCATTTCAGAAACGCATTGACGTCATTAGTGTCACGTGATGCCTCTTTCCATCATGTCCTGGAAGGGAGCTCTTTGAGAGGCAGGGAGGCTGGATCAATGCTGAGCAATATTGAGTGAGATATGAGATTGGAGACAGAAGGATACATGAGCTATTCAGTGCCTATACCTGATGACATCTGGAAGATTTGCATGAAGAAAACACAGGAGCTGTAGTGGAGTTTACCATCCAAGGCCATCAATCGAAGAGGACAGTGTCCCAGGAGGGTATTGTATAGCTGGTGTTTGTACCTTATGTTGACCCAGACAGGGACAACACTCATACATTCATTGTATGGGAGAGTGACAAGGCTAACTACCATAACCACTAAATATCCTATATTGACTATGGACTGCATGTTTTTCTCACTACATGACCAGTGTGCTGGTAGAAAAATGACAGTTTAAATTGATTTGATGAGCCCATATATTCAGCGGTCCACGGTCTTTCTCTCTTTCCCCCAAGCTCCACTGTTTCATCTGCTCACATGCGGGATACCACACAGTCTTCTATAGATCCATGAATAGGACTATTGCCGTGTACTACAGAATTACAAGATCCCATCATTAGTGTATGCACATATTCCATCTGTTGATAAACATTGTCCTTGTGTACAGGTTGTACATCCATGTTGCTACTATCTGGACATCATCATTTTCAATAACAGCCATCATGCATCTAGCCCTTTTCCCCATCCATCCTATACCATCATTGATCCACCTCAGTGGCTCAAGCTCCCAGGGACCTCTGCACAGCCGATCAAGCCGTATATTCCTATTTCTATTGCCACATACGGTGGCATGCCGTGGCATGACCACTTGTGCATAGATTATCTACGATTGTATACATGTTTTATGTGTAATTGTTGTTTTTTGTTTTTTGTTTATGTCTATTGTGGTTAGTGTTGCCCTATCGGCTGACTATTTAGCACAGTAGCCACTGCATTTTCATCTTGTTTTGGTGCTAACCAATTCACCTCAAATGTAGGATGACATATGAATTTTAATGATTCAATAAATCATTTTCTCCCTAATCCCTACACTGTATGCTGTGTTGCTCATTTGGTAATTCAGTTTTCCACTACTTTAGTGGGAATAATTTTTTGATTTATATGCAGTATACCGATTAGAGTGACACTACCTACACAAGGTAAACAGTGATCATGGGATATTAGTGTGAGTTGTCACACATAATTCATTGCCCTTTAAATCCCTTTTTGTTTTTGCATTACTGATTTAATTGCAGAACTTGAAGTGAATATGTAGAATACCCAAAATATATTTTCCCTACAGCTTCTCAGGTTGACAGTCCCATAATAGAGTTCAAAGTTCATATGCACACAGCAAGCTGAAGTAGCTTCCTATAAAACAGAGGCCTTGTATATGCTCTTTGTAAGGCACTCAACTCCCAGAGAGCTAAGTTCTTAAATTCTGAGCACCAGTCTAGTGATTCAAACACAGGCTACAGCTGGAAAAATACACTTCCAGAAAGTTGCTTTACATGTTTACTAAAGCCCACTGATGAGAAACTCCTCAGAGATTGGCCAGCCAACAAACAGTCAGCCTTAACCCATGTTACACCACGCAGCCTACTCCATGGAGCCTGGCAGATGATGTACCATAACAAGTGTCACTTGGAGACATTAAGATCTCCTCTGTCACTAATCCTTTGTAGTTGTAATTTCCCAATAATGGTATTACTGTAAGTACTTAAAAAATAATCTTTTTTTTTTTACAAATTTATTACTAATGGAACCTTCCTGTGAAATAAAGGCATGATGATGTTTAACGAATAACACCCAATTCACCCTGTCTTCACCTACTAATCTAGGTTATATGGCTTTTTTTAATCTCATTTACAATACCTCCTTCACCTTTTCTATTTCAATTAGGTAACATATGCCAGGGAATATTTGCACAACCATTTCCTTCCTAATTACTGTACATTAGCTGTTTCCCCTAATCAACAAACAATTCTTACTGTGGGGACAGCTGTTTTCTTAGACATATTTTCATTATTCCCAATACACAGAGACAACAGTGATGTAATGTGTTGTAGTGTATTTGTATTGTATTTTCGAATGACAATTATACTGATTGGATGAAAAATTATACAATCTGTTATCCTATGAGAAAAATTTCCGCACTTTTGCCATCAGATAATATCAGATGAACTGTCGTGATCAGCTCTCAAAAGCTGTGTACTAATGATCAGATTATCATACGATCGCTTCGAAAGTGCTATTTTTCGTTCGATTTTCTGATCGTTTGTATGGGCCATTAAGCTTGTTTCACACAATACATGGTATATGAGGTAATGCATGAGGCCGATGTGCTTTTCTTGTCTTCAAAAAAGTTTGTGAATGTTAGATTCAGTGCTTCATCATTTATATAAGTGTTGACAGATCTTTGATAAATTAAGCCACCTGCTCTTGCACATAGGTCAAGCCTTCATAGCCCATTATATTGATATAGTCAGACTTAGTCCAAAAATAAATAAAAAGTAATATTTGAAGACTGCTTTACTTCTATTGATGTCTTTGTATTTCTGACCACACTTTTTTTTTAGATGGTCTACATTATGTATGATTTAAGCCTGTAATCAATGTGCAAGATTTTCTTTACTGACAGCTCAAATAATATTAAAGTGTAGATCCAATAAATGACATCCTCTGGAAAGCTAATGTGAGTCACTGATTAATATTTAAAAAAGTTAATTATAGATTCACAATGTTGAAAATGTGTGAACTGTATAGAATTATTTGAATTAGCGTTTAAATGTGATGGCACATGTAACACTAGAAGACAAGCTGTCAGATATTCTAGGCAGACAAAAGTAAGCAAGAATAGATAATAGTGGCTAGAATTACCTGACAGATTTTATCCCTGGGCAAAAATTTCCACTATTGAAAATTGGTGGTTCAGTATTAAACTGTTCTAAGTTTTTACATACTTGTATATTTCTGTAAGAGATATCAAATACTGTACTGGTGTTAAGCATGAGGGATGACCAGTTCAGTACAAATGTACGTTTATTAATGCACACAACACCAATCCAAAACCAACAGGCCATAAGCAAAGCAAAAGTGAAAAATAAATGTGACAGTGAATAATAAAAAAAACAACAATCTAACTACATGCAGTATATAAAAATGGAGGGAAGCTGACAAAAACAGGGCATGAGAAAGACTGGAACTGAATAAAAGGTGCACAAGAAGGCAAGGATCAGCAAAAAGGAATATGGCTAGGGAAACCAGAGGAGTGTCTAAATACCCTCCCAGCACCAGTTGAAGACTAATTGCTAAGAACTGTGGGAGAAACCCACAGATGGAACTACAACTTTCAGGTCTGAGAACTACAGTGCTACCAGTTCCTGCCACAACTTCATGCATAAATAAACTCAGGAACCTATTTACAGTGCCTTGAATAAGTATTCACACCCCTTGAAATTTTTCACATTTTGCCATGTTACAGCCAAAAACTTTTATGTATTTTATTGTGATTTTAGGTGATCACCCAACACAAAGTGGCACATAATTGTGACGTGGAAGAAAAATGATAAATGGTTTTCAACATTTTTTACAAATAAATATGTCAAAAGTGTGACGTGCATTTGTATTCAGCCCCCTTTACTCTGATACCCCTAACTAAAATCTAATGGCACCAATTGCCTTCAGAAGTCACCTAATTAGTAAATAGAGTCCATCTGTGTCTAATTTAATCTCAGTATAAATACAGCTGTTCTGTGAAGCCCTTAGAGGTTAGTGAACAACCAGGATCATAAAGGCCAAGGAACACACCAGACATGTCAGGGATAAAGTTGTGAAGATGTTTAAAGTAGGGTTAGGTTATAAAAAAATATCCCAAGCTTTGAACATCTCACGGAGCACTGTTCAATCCATCATCCGAAAATGGAAAGAGTATGGCACAACTGCAAACCTACCAAGACATGGCCGTCCACCTAAACTGAGAGGCCGCACAGGGAAAAATAAACTAATAATAAAATAAAAATTTAAAAATTTAAAAAATTAATAAAAAAAAATGCAAATAAAAATCTATATTTCTCCCACTTTTTCCTCAAAGATGTGTGGTTTATCCTGTCAATCTGCAGGCTATATCAGATAACCAGGGTTGATCAATCCCTCTCACTCACCAGTACTATTGACCGCCTACACAGGCCTAAGAATTTGAACTAACAATACCACAAACTTTTAACATATAAACTTATGTCAGCCAAAAATCTCACCAGATTTGCGTGTCCGCTCACTGAAATATTTCATAGAACTTTCAGGGCCATCCAAGCAGGGCTTTCGATTTCATGACCAGCGCAAATCTTTGTCCACACAGAGCAGGCATTTCATTCCAGGTGTTGATTCCTTAGCTTATAGGGACTCAAGACAAAAAAAAATACATTATGTTTTGTGGATTCTGTGCAGAAATAACTTCCACACGTGTTCTGGGGTGCCAAATGAAGTAACCTATGCAATATTATACAATCCTAATATATCCTATATAACTGGGCGGCACAGTGATGTAGTGGGTAGCTCTCTCACCTAGCAGTAAGAAGGGTCGCTGGTTCGAATCCCGACCATGACACTACCTGCCTGGAGTTTGCATGTTCTCCCTGTGCCTGCGTGGGTTTCCTCCGGGTACTCCGGTTTCCTCCCACACTCCAAAAACATGCCAGCCAGCATCAGTACCAGCCAGCAATACCAGTTCCCACCAGCAGTACTAGCCAGCAGTACCAGTACCAGCCAGCAGTACCAGTACCCACTAGCAATACTAACCAGCAGTACCAGCCAGCAGTACCAGCACCTGTCAGCAGTACCCATCGGCAGTACCAGCCAGCTGCAGGAATCCTGAGGAAGAAGTGAAGATTGAGGTCGAGCGGCACAGTGGTATAGTGGTTAGCACTTTCGCCTAGCAGTAAGAAGGGTTCCTGGTTCGAATCCCGACCATGACACTACCTGCCTGGAGTTTGCATGTTCTCCCTGTGCCTGTGTGGGTTTCCTCCGGGTACTCCGGTTTCCTCCCACACTCCAAAAACATGCTGGTAGGTTAATTGGATCCTGTCTAAATTGGCCCTAGTATGTATGAATGTGAGTTAGGGACCTTAGATTGTAAGCTCCTTGAGGGTGTAGGGACTGATGTGAATGTATAATGTATATGTAAAGCGCTGCGTAAATTGACGGCGCTATATAAGTACCTGAAATACCAGTACCAACAGTACCAGTACCAGCCAGCAGTACCAGTATCAGCCAGTAGTACCAATCATTAGTACCAGTACCCGCCAGAAGTACCTGCCAGCAGTACCAGTACCCACCATCTGTACCAGTCATCAGTACCAGACAGCAGTATAAACCAGCAGTACCAGTAACAGCCAGAAGTACCCGACAGCAGTACCAGTACCCACCATCCGTACCAGTCATCAGTACCAGCCAGCAGTATAAACTAGCAGTACCAGTACCAGCCAGAAGTACCCGCCAGCAGTACCAGTACCCACCATCTGTACCAGTCATCAGTACCAGCCAGCAGTATAAAGCAGCAGTACCAGCCAGCAGTACCAGTACCAGCCACCAGCATCAGTACCAGCCAGCAATACCAGTTCCCACCAGCAGTACTAGCCAGCAGTACCAGTACCAGCCAGCAGTACCAGTACCCACTAGCAATACTAACCAGCAGTACCAGCCAGCAGTACCAGCACCTGTCAGCAGTACCCATCGGCAGTACCAGCCAGCTGCAGGAATCCTGAGGAAGAAGTGAAGATTGAGGTCGAGCGGCACAGTGGTATAGTGGTTAGCACTTTCGCCTAGCAGTAAGAAGGGTTCCTGGTTCGAATCCCGACCATGACACTACCTGCCTGGAGTTTGCATGTTCTCCCTGTGCCTGCGTGGGTTTCCTCCGGGTACTCCTGTTTCCTCCCACACTCCAAAAACATGCTGGTAGGTTAATTGTAAGCTCCTTGAGGGTGTAGAGACTGATGTGAATGTATAATGTATATGTAAAGTGCTGCGTAAATTGACGGCGCTATATAAGTACCTGAAATAAATAACTATTGCATACATGCATTAACTTGCCTAGCCCTATAAATTAGCTAGTCTATAAGAGTCTGATAAGGACAATGATATACCAAACACATCTGCTTAGTGAACAATGTTTCCCAACAAAATAGGAATATATTAAACAGCAGAATTAGGAAACTAACATAAAAGTATTAAAAGGAATTACAATGTTACAAAGCTTACAATCAGAACACAATACAAGAATATACTTATCACATTCTCTAGACTGGACTCATCGGCTGGTCTCAAGATGTTGAAAGAGAGAGTTTTGGGCCACATGGCGTAGGCCCAAGCCAGCATTCACAGCAAGGTCTCAAGATGGCAGATCCAGCAGGCTCATACAAAGACCAGCATCGGAAGAGAGAAAGAGAGCTATTTGCCTGTGTGTGCACATTTTACTCAAACATACACACCTACTCGTAGCCACCCCCACTTGCCTCCTCCCCATATATATTGCCACTATCCATTCTTCAGGAAGCATGTTGTATTGTCCACTAGGGGGCAGTGCTTGTCCATGAATCACCACTGTCCGACCTCTGAGTCAAATCTTCATAGACATCTTGGCAGCAGTGGCTCTCTTTGAATCTTGTAATCACACATATCACAGCAGGTGGGCTTGAGCCAACACACCATCCCCACTGTGAAACATGGTGGTGGCAGCATCATGTTGTTGCGATGCTTTTCTTCAGTGGGGACAGGGAAGCTGGTAAGAGTTGGTGGGAAGATGTATGGAGACAAATACGGGGCAATTTTAGAAGAAAACCTGTTAGTCTGCAAAAGACTTAAGACTGGGGCGGAGGCTCACTTTCCAACAGGACAACGACCCTAAACATACAGCCAGAGCTTCAATGGAATGGTTTAGATCAAAGCATATTCATGTGTTAGAATGGCCCAGTCAAAGTCCAGACCTAAATCTAATTGATAATATGTGGCAAGACTTGAAAATTGCTGTTCACAGACACTCTCCATCCAATCTGACAGAGCTTGAGCAATTTTGCAAAGAAGAATGGGCAAAAATTTCACTCTCTAGATGTGCAAGGCTGGTAGAGATATAGCCAAAAAGACTTGCAGCTGTAATTGCAGTGAAAGGTGGTTCTACAAAGTATTGACTCAGGGGGACTGAATACAAATGCATGCCACACTTTTCACATATTTATTTGTAAAATATGTTGAAAACCATTTATAATTTTCCTTCCAATTCACAATTATGTGCCACTTTGTGTTGGTCTAGCACATACAATCCCAATAAAATACATTTAGGTTTTTGGTTGTAACATGACAAAATGTGTAAAATGTCAAGGGGTATGAATACTTTTTCAAAGTACTGTATACCAGCAAAATACATTTCTTTAGGTTACACTTTCCTTTTTCTTCATAACAGTCTTAATAGGGCCCATCTGTATGTCTGAATTTTTAAAGTAAGTGTAGAGCATTTTCAGTTGTTAATTTTACCACATGTCTTTTGGCTGTTCTATGAAATTGACTGGATGGCTGCTTCCTGAGAGTGGGAGGCTGTTTTTAAATGATCTCCTCTTTGCTGTGCTTGTGCATGACCTCCAATGCATACATCAGTCCCAGCTGATTCCAATGCAGTCCCAGCTGTGAGAGCCAGAGAGTCCCTGATCAATAGTCATACCAGTCCCAGTTTTACCAGAACAGTGTAAGCCAGCAACACTGTTGTTGATTGGCACCACACCAATGCCAGGGTCACCAGACTAGTGAAGCCAGCAACAGTGTTACTGCTTTCCACCACAATGCCATTGTCACCAGACTAGTGTAAGCCAGCAACAGTGTTCCTGATCACCACCACACCAGTCTCAGTTTTACCAAAGCCAGTATAAGCCAGCAACAGTGTTCCTGATCGCCACCACAGCAGTCACAGTTTCACCAATGCCAGTCTAGATCAGCAATGGTATTTCTGATCAATGTCACACCAGTCCCAGTGTTACCAGACCAATGTAATCCAACAACAGTGTTCATGATCACTGCCCATACTTTTCCCAGTGTCATTGGACTAGGGTAAGCCAGCAACAACACTGTTCTGATTTCTGGCCACACCAATCTTAGTGTCAGCAGATGTGTGTAGACCAGAAATAGTGTTTTTGATCACTAGCCCCACCAGACCCAGTGTCACCAGACCACTATAAGACAGAAACATTGTTTATGATCACTACCCACAATACTCCTGGCAGTGACTAGTAACACCCATGTCAGTGTCACTAGAGCCAGTGAAAGACAGCAACAGCATTCCTGATCACTAGCTACACCAGTCTCAGTGTCCCCAGAGCCAGCATCAGTGTTCCTGAATGCAAGTCATGCCAGGGCAGTGTCACCTGAGCCAGGGCAGCCAGCAACAGTGTCCTGATTGCTAACCACACCAGTGCCAGTGTTGCTCTAGTGCCAATATAAGCCAACAATGATGTTTTGATTAATATCACATCAGTACAGTGTCACCTGAGTTATTGCTGTCAGACCAGTGCCAGTGTCACCAGAGCCAATAAGGCCAGTGACAGTGTTCTGATAGATAGCAACAACAGTGCTAGTTTCACCAGAGACAGTGTAACCCAGCAACAGTGTCCTGATTGCCACCACATGAGTACATTGTCACCAGTGCCAGTGTAAGCCAAAACACGTGTCGGGTTCAGGTGTAACCAGAAATACGTGGACTGCCACAGAGAATACCAGACACAAGTAAAGTGTAAAATAATATAATTTAATTAAAAATAAGTGAATAACTTAATTGTAAACGCACCTCCATTATACCAAAACTGTGTAAGGCCGGGTTCACACTGGTACCACGCAACAGTCATACCACTTTGGATCCCTCTTTGCCCTGCAACTTGAAGTCCGACATGCCTCCAACTTCAATGAATAGGGATCCGACTTTGATCCCTGACAATACCAGGCACTGTGTCTGGTATGAATCTTTAGGGGAAACTCCACGCACAATGTAAAAAAAAAAACGGCATGGGTTCCCCTTCGGGGAGCATACCAGGCCCTTTGGTCTAGTATGGATTTTCAGAAGAACCCCCACGCTGAAAAAACGGCGTTGGGGTCCCCCCAAAATCCATACCAGGCTGTAAGCCGAGCACACAGCTCAGAAGGTCAGGAACAGGGGGTTGGGACGAGCTAGGCCCCCCTGAATTGTACCAGGCCGCAGGCCCTCAACATGGGGGGTGGATGCTTTGGGGCAGGGGGGCCCCCACCTCAAAGCACCTTGTCCCCATGATGATAAGGACAAGGACCTCTTCCCGACAACCCTGCTCGTTGGTTGGCGGGGGGCTTATCAGAATCAGGAAGCCTTCTTTAACAAGGGGGCCCCAGATTCCATCCCCCCACCCCATGTGAATGAGTATGGGGTACGTTGTACCCCTACCTATTCACCTAAAAAAAAGTCAAAAATAAAAGTCTTCCGATCTCTTCTCCCCTCTCCGGCTCTTCTGCCTCCTCCACTGATGTCTTCTGCCTCTGCCGGTTCTTCTCCCCTCTCCGGGTCAAGTGTTATGAGAGGTGTCCCAGCTGTGAATGGCTGAACTCCAGTGGGATCAAGGAGCGCCAGTTTTGTCCAAACAGTGGCCCGCAAAAAGCAACCCTATGCCGCCTTCCACATGTTTCATGACAGGGAAGATGAGATGGATGTTTACCTACAAATGTTTTGCGGGCTCCAAGGTGTCGATAAAGCAGATTTCGTCATGCTCCTGGTCAGCAGGCTCACAGGAAGGGCTGTAATAATGTACCAGACAAGATCAGCCAGGACTATGACTGGGTAAAAGAAAGACTATTAGCTTGCTTCAGCTTTTCTCCATAGGCACACCAATTAAGGTTTTGCAACCTCCCCTGAAAGGAGAGAGAGCTATAGCTCACAGAATGGGCTCATCAAATGACCCGAGCAGCAGAGAGTTGGATGACCAGGTGCCAAGCTGTTACCAGGGCAGATGCGCTCTAGCTAATCCTCCTGGAACAATTCTATGATCATACCCCACTTGAAATTAGGGACTGGGTAAAGGATCGGCGGCCAGTCACAGTAGATGAAGCTGCCACCCTAGCTGACCAATACATGTATTCAAGGCGGACTGTACAACCAGAGCCTAAGACCCCAGCTCGGCCTGTCCCCAACATTTCATTTTTTACTTTTTGATATAATAAATATCCCCCAAAAAATCTAAAAAAAATAAATTTCTTCCTCAGTTTAGGCCAATATGTATTCTGATACATATTATTGGTAAAAAATAGCAATACGTGTATATTGATTGATTTGCACAAAAGTTATCGTGTCTAGAAAATAGGGGATAGATTTATGGCATTTTTATTTTTTTAATTTTTTTTACTAGTAAAGGCGGTGATCTGTGATTTTTAGCATGACTGTGACATTGCGGCGGACAGATCGGACATTTTTGAGACTTTTTTGGGACCATTGACATTTTTCACAGCGATCAGAGCTAAAAATAGCGATTGATTACTATATAAATGTCACTGGAAGGGGTTAACACTAGGTGGCGATCAAGGGGTTAAGTGTTCCCTAGCGAGGTGTTTCTAACTGTATGGGGGCTGGGCTGACTGGAGGAGGAGAGGGATCGCCGTGTACGTGCCCAACATACAATGGCCGCGATTCACGCTGGGGAGCCAACCTGCTGTAGAACAACTCTGCTGGCTGGTCCGTAACTAGTTAAACTCAGTGCTACTGGAAGTCCTGGCTGTTTGTTGGAACACCTGGTCTGAGCTAGGTGGTCTTTCATTTTTTGTTTAGTTTTGCCTACATATATTAAATTGTGCGGACATATTAAACCATATATAATATAGACTATATTTTCAAAAGTATTGGGACACCTGCCTTTACACACACGAACTTTAATGGCATCCCAGTCTTAGTCCGTAGGGTTCAAAATTAAGTTGGCCCACCCTTTGCAGCTATAACAGCTTCAACTCTTCTGGGAAGGCTGTCCACAAGGTTTAGGAGTGTGTCTATGGGAATGTTTGACCATTCTTCCAGAAGTGCATTTGTGAGGTCACACACGGATGTTGCATGAAAAGGTCTGGCTAGCAGTCTCCGCTCTAATTCATCCCAAAGGTATTCTGTCAGGTTGAGGTCAGTGCTCGTGCAGGCCATTCCAGTTCCTCCACCTCAAATGCGCTCATCCATGTCCTTATGGACCTTGCTTTGTGCACTGGTACACAGTCATGTTAGAACAGGAAGGGGCCATACCCAAACTGTTCCCACAAAGTTGGCAGCATGAAGTTGTCCAAAATGTCTTGGTATGCTGATGCCTTAAGAGTTCCCTTCACTGGAACTAAGGGGCCAAACCCAATTGCTGAAAAACACCCCCACACCATAATCCCCCCTCCACCAAATGATCTGGAGGGATGGCGCAGTACTTTTGGTAATGGAGTGTGGATGAGCGATTTTAGGGTGTAGGAACTTGACTGGCCTATGTTGAATGGCAGGTGAAATGCCCTCTGATATTAAACTTCTGTCCATTACCTGGATGAATAAATGTGTCTCATTAAATTAAGTATAAATTGAGTATAATTTAAACATGGAAATTATTCAAATTTTCTTGAACCTAAAAATGTTCTCTGTACTACATTTTTGTTTTTCTGAAAGTCTGCTCTCACTAACATGTTCCAAAGACTGAAATTCGCTTCTCTCAGGATAAGCTCTAGTTAAAATCTGCCAATGTTTTTTTAAGGATATCATGTACAAAAAACACTACTGTATGTGTTTATCAATATTATTTCCATTACTGGTCGAATGTTCTTAGCCTGTTTTACTAATGGTTAAGTGATCTTAAGCTATTTTTCTCTTAAAGTTAAATGTTAAGGGTTTAACTGGCAAAAGGCAAACATGCAATTATTACACCTATTACAAACATTACATGAATTTTTTGTTGTGCTTGTATGAATGTTGAGACTTTCGCAAAGCAATTTTTTAATAAATAGACCCCTTAAGGTGAATGTCCTGCTAAAATAATTTTTAAATGGGTTTGGGAAGGATTAGGGTCACTGCTGGTTTTTACTGCTATCCTGTTCCCTGTTAATGACTAGGGATGAGCCGAACACCCCCCAGTTCGGTTCACACCAGAACTTGCGAACAGGCAAAAAATTTGTGCGAACACGCAAACACCATTAAAGTCTATGGGAACACGAACATGAAAACTCAAAAGTGCTAATTTTAAAGGCTTATATGCATGTTATTGCCATAAAAAGTGTTTGGGGACCTGGGTCCTGCTCCAGGGGACATGGGTCCTGCCCCAGGTCACAAAACACTTCATATCAATGCAAAAAAAAGTTTTAAAAACTCAGTTTTTTCAGGAGCAGTGATTTTAATAATGTAACAATAAAAATGAAATATTCCTTTAAATAGTGTGCCTGGGGGGACTCCTTAGTCTGCCTGTAAAGTAACGCATCTTTCCTGTGTTTATAACAGAACCACAGCAAAATTGCATTTGCAAAGGAAAAAATGTCATTCAAAACTGCTTGTGGTTGTAATGCATTGTCGGGTCCCAGCAAAATAGATAAAATCATTGAAAAAAAACAGCATGAGTCCCCCCAGTGCATTACCAGGCCCTTTGGGTCTGGTATGAATATTAAGGGTAACCCCGCACCAAAATGTAAAAAAAATGTTGTGGGGGTCCCCCCCAAAATCCATAGCAGGTGTTTCAGGTATGGTATGGATTTTAAGGGGAACCCTGCTCCAAAATTATAAAAATGGCTACATAAGAGCTGTAAGTGCAAAAAGACTGCAGTCACGGGACACCTCCCATCGAGGCAGAGTTTTTCAGTTTTTTTTTTTCTTGGGTCGTCGGCGCTGTGACCGAAGATGAATGGACAACGCGGGACATTTTTAATTTTTTTATTAAAGGACTTATCCCAAACTGTCTACTAATGATGAGCCGAAGCAGATAGAAGAAAGAAGAAAGAAGAAGCATTTAAATAAAGGAATTGTCAAAAACTGCCTCTTGTAATTTTTAACACTTTTGACACTTTTTTTGTGAAATGGTAGGGCTACTTTTGTAATTCCCCTTACCATTTCACACAGGGGGGAGGGCCGGGATCTGGGGGTCCCCTTGTTAAAGGGGGCTTCAAGATTCCAATTAGCCCCCTGCCTGCAGACCCCCACAACCACCGGGCAAGGGTTGTGAGGATGAGGCCCTTGTCCCCATCAACATGGGGACAAGGTGTTTTGGGGTGCTACCCCAAAGCACCCTCCCAATGTTGAGGGCATGTGGCCTGGTACGGTTCAGGAGGGGGGGCACTCTCTCGTCCCCCCCTCTTTTCCTGCGGCCTGCTAGGTTGCGTGCTCGGATAAGAGTCTGGTATGGATTTTTGGGGAGACCCCACGCCATTTTTTAAAAAATTTTGGCACGGGGTTCCCCTTAATATCCATACCAGACCTGAAGGGCCTGGTATGGAATTTAGGAGGACCCCCCACGTCATTTTTTTTTTTTAATTTTGGTTCGGGGTTCCCCTGTGGGGAATTCCCATGCCGTTTTTATCAATGAACTTTTATGTGTATTGTCGGACCGGCAATTCATTAATAGCCGCAAGTAGTTTTAAATGACTTTTTTTCCTTTGAAATGTCATTTTGCTGTCAGACTGTTCTATACACGGGAAACATGCGCCCCTTTACAGGCATACTATAGATACCCCCCAGGTACGAAATTTAAAGGAATATTACACTTTTATTGTTTCACTTTAAGCATTATTAAAATCACTGTTCCTGAAAAAATGTCAGTTTTTAAAACTTTTTTTTGCATTTATCCATGTCCCCTGGGGCAGGACCCAGGTCCCCAAACACTTTTTATGACAATAACTTTTGATTTCTCCCATAGACTTTTAAAGGGTGTTCCACGGCTTTCGAATTTGAATACCCCAAATTGTACGCTGTTCAGCGAACTGGCGAACAGCCGATGTTCGAGTCGAACATGAGTTCAACTCGAACTCGAAGCTCATCCCTAGTGTCTACTGTCAGTTTTACTTTTTTGACATTTCTTTTGGTGAATATGTAGGGGTACAATGTACCCAATACCCATTCACCATACCATTGGGATCTGGGAGTCCCCTTGTTAAGGGGGCTTCCAGATTCTGATAAGCCCCACTGCCTGCAGACCCCCTACAACCACCAGGCAAGGGTTGTGGGGAAGAGGCCCCTGTCCCCATGAACCCCAAAGCACCTTCCCCATGTTGAGGGCATGTGGCCTAGTATGGTTCAGGGGGGCGCTCTCTCATCCCCCTACCCTTTCCCTGTGGCCTGCCATGTTGCGTGCTTAGATAATGGTCTGGTATGGTTTTTTTTGGGGGGGGAACCCCCACACCATTTTTTTCTTAAATTTTGGCGCAGGGTTCCCCTTAATATCCATACAAGACCCAAAGGGCCTGGTAATGGACTGGGGGAGACTCATGCTGTTTTTTCAATGATTTTTATGTATATTGCCGGGATCCGGCAATACAGTACAGCCGCAAGCATATTTAGACTAAAATTCAATAAATAAATAAATGACTTTTTTTTACTAAAAAAAAAAAATTCCCCTTTAAGAGCATTGAGCAGAAGTGATGTTTGACGTCGCTTCCGCCCTCCAATGCTATGGAGCCGAGTGGGGGCCATCTTTCCCTCACTCGGCATCCAGGCTGTGAGGGGAGCAGACGCAATAGTCTCCGCCGCTACCGATGCCTCTGCTAAGCGGTGGAGATGACCGGAGTGTGGCGAGAAGGGGGGCCCTCTCCCACCCCTGATAAAAGTGATCTTGCGGCAAATCTGCCTCTGAGTCCACTTTTATCTGAAAGAGGACTGGTGGCCATTTTAGAAAATACTGGGGGTTACGGCAGCTAGCTGCTGCCATAACCCCGGTGTTTAGCGTTAAAATAACGAAGTATAACGACAGCAGCGGTCCTTAAGTGGTTTTAAAGACTATGATATGCAGCCAAATTTTACCCTGATCAAGTCACAGACACATTGCTGTGGAGAGTCAAAATTTGTGCAACCTTCTTATCTTCTTGCAACTTTCAATATTCTGTAGTGTATGTGTGTTTTTTCCACCCTGAACATGTTTTGCATTATAACTTCTACCTTTGTACCTGTTTAGTGAACTGCAAATTACAGTTACTCCCTGTTTGATCATTAATCTATGTACCCATTCTGTTAAATAACTACATGTAGTGTACACATTTGTCCAGATTCATCAAGTTGCAATGGCAATTAACCACTTGCCGCCTGCCATATAGCAAAATTATGGCGGCAAAGTGGTTACGATAACCTGACCGGACGTCATTTGACGTCCCCTGGGGGCACGCATCACGCTGATTGTTGTTGCGGTGTATCAGTCAGTCCCCATCAGTGCCGCATATTAGTGCCCATCATCAGTGCCACCTTATCAGTGCCCATCAGTGCAGCCCCATAGTGCCCATCAGTGAAGGAGAAAACTTACTTATTTACAAAGTTTTGTAACAGAAACAAGAAAAAATGTTTTTTTTCAAAATTTTCGGTCTTTTTTTTATTTGTTTAGCAGAAAATAAAAATCCCAGAGTTGATCAAATACCACCAAAAGAAAGTTCTATTTGTGGGAACAAATTGATAAAAATTTAGTTTGGGTACAGTGTAGCATGACCGCGCAATTGCCATTCAAAATGCGACAGCGCTGAAAGCTGAAAAAATTGGTCTGGGCAGGAAGGTGTATAAATGCCCTGTATTGAAGTGGTTAATGTGTGCATTCAAAAATAATATAAAATAATATAAAAATAATATAAAAGAAAAAAAAATCTGCGCTATGTGTAAATAAATGATGATTCCAAGTGAAAAAACAAGTGAAAATAACAGCAGCACTCACACATATGTATGCATCATAACAGAAAAAAAAATATCAAAAGTGTTTCGCTGTTACTCCATAATCAATATACTGTATATAGTGTGCACAAAAGTCCATCTATTGAAATGTAGTGAAAAAAGGGAAAAATAAGTCCAAAATTACAACTTAGACCCCTTTCACACTGGAGGGTTTTGCAGGCACTATAGCGTTAAATATAGCATCTGCAAAACACCCTAAAACATCTGTTCCATGCACTCCAGTGTGAAAGCCCGAGGGCTTTCATACTGGAGCGGTGTGCTAGCAGGGCGTCAGAAAAAGTCCTGCCAGCAGCTTCTTTGGAGTGGTGAAATCAATGGGGCAACGCTGTGATACCGCTGGTAAAATGCCGCTCTGGTTGCATTTTGCAGGCGGATTGAACCCCTTTTCGGTTTTAACCCCCCCGCTAGTGGACAAATAGCACCGCTAAAATGACGGTAAAACGACGGTAAATACCATCAGTGGTATTTTTAGCGCCGCTTTACCACTGATGCCCAGGCGTCAGCAGTGTGAAAGGGGTCTAAGAGTCCATATAGTGAACTTAAAAGAAGTGTCAATCTATCTCTTCACCCCTCCTGACATCCACGGTTTCCTCTGAAATAATCTGGTCAGACCACTCCTCTGTGCAACTAGATACCCTTTTTTCCACCTCTCCCAGAACTTGTCATTGGCACCTTAATGAGACCTTTCTCCACATCCCTGAAACTAGAGATCTTCTGTCCAACAGCCTAACTGAGTACTTTGAACTTAATGTGAATACGGTCTCGGGGCCCTCCACACTGTGGGAAGCTCACAAGGCCGTCTTTCGCCTTTCGAGGACATTGCATAGCTACTGGTTCTCGCTTGAAAAAAGACGCAGCATTTTAACGCTCCTCTATTCTGTCCAAACTCCACAAAGGAGAGAAAGTCTTGCTGTCTTTCCCCCATGGTGGCTGGGCTCCGAGCCATTGTTTTTCTGCGAAATTAACTCAGATCATTAGATATGAAAAAGATTGACAAATCTCTCTTGTGGTCCAAACAGAAATTTTATGAGTATTCAAACAAGCCACACAGAATGCTAGTAGAAAACTAAAACCTCACCCTCTCATCCTAATCCTCAGGCAAACTGACGGTACACCCACTTATTGCCCTCTCACCATGTCCAGAGTTTTTGGTGAATTCTATCGCAAATTATATAATTGCTTACAATTGAATACAATTGCTTATCTCTGAACTCTGCAATCACTCCTGAGGAACTAGCTGAGGTAGTCAAAAATCTCCCTACCCAAAAATCCCCTGGTCCAGATGGCCTGCCTTATTCCTATTATAAGACTTTCTTACCAATTTTAAGCCCACATTTGATTTCTCTTTTTGCCTCCTTACTTCAGTGTACTGAACCTCACCCCCAATTCCTTCATGCCCATATCTCCGTGATCCCAAAACCTGGTAAAGTCCCCTCCCTCCCTGACAATTATAGGCCCATTGCTTTACTTAACTCTGACTACAAGATATGTACAAAAATCCTAGCTAACCGACTCTCCCACTTAATACCCAGACTTATCCATAAGGACCAAGTAGGCTTTGTAACAGCCAGACATGCCGGCGATAAACGCACCATAGACCGCATAGATTTGTTAAACAAAACAACCCGCCCAGCCCTGAGTTTGAGCCTTGATGCACAGAAAGCCTTCGATAGGCTTAGTTGGCCCTTTATGTTTGCTACACTCTCCAATTATGGTTTCGATGGTCCCTTCATAGCAGCACTACATGCTCTATTCTCCCGACCTTCTTCCCAAGTCCAGTTATTTTCCTATCTATCACCTTCTTTCTCTTTGAGTAATGGTACCAGGCAAGGATGCCCGTTATCCCCTCTACTTTTTATCCTTTGTCTGGAACCCCTAGCTGCAGCTATCCGCACCCACCCTGATATTCGTGGGGTCTCGTTGCGTCATAATGAGTATAAACTATCATTGTTTGCGGATGATATTCTACTTACTCTGACCAGACCCCACCCCTCTCTCCCAAATTTACACACCTTGCTCAAAGAATTTAGCTTTCTCTCAGGGTATAAAATCAACACAAGCAAAACAGAGGCCCTACCATTACTCATCCCACACTCGGATCTTACCATTCTTCAACAAAACTATTCCTATCACTGGTGCCCAAACTCTCTTAAATATTTAGGGATACATCTCACCCCCTCATACTCAGCCCTCTATCAGGCCAACTTTCCCCCACTCTTCCGCGACATTGACTGCCTCCTGTGACAGTGGGACACTTATCCCATCTCTCTCTTGAGTCGCATCAATGTCCTGAAGATGTCCATTCTACCGAGACTAATTTATCTATTTGAAACTCTACCGATTCCTGTCCCTATGTCACAGCTCAAAGCCACTCACGTCATTCCTTAACTTTATCTGGCACTATAAGGCACACCGAATAGCCAGCTCAGTGGTGTTCGCCCCTAGGTCTGGAGGTGGGTTGGGAGCCCCAGACCTTATTAAATATTATTTTGCTACCAATCCGCAGAATGGAATACCTGACTGTGACAGTCCACGATACACTTCCCCAATTTTCAAAAATTTGGGACTCACTCGGAGCTCAGTCCAGGTGCCATTTTATTACCTTCCAGTTATGCAGCACCCTCTTAAGCATATGTGCTAAATTTTGTGTCTCTTCAGTCCTATTAGCCTGATCTTTTTATGACTCCATGGTGTCCCCCTCCTCTCACCCCACCCTCTTTCCCTCCTAGGTGGGGTCCCCGCGGGACGTCCTGGTCCCCTCAGTTTGGGTGCCCTGGGGATCCCACTGACATTAGATCCAGAGAGCAACAATTTCTTTTGTGTGAAATATTATTTTTGTTTGTGTCGCCCGCTCCCTGGGTCCTTCTCATCCTTTCCTGTCCACCCTCCTTGGTCTATACGGTTGATATCTTATGTTTTTGTAAGATTGGTAGCATTGTGGCATTACTTCTATGGTTTTAACATATGTCATATGCCTTTTCAATGATTGTACTTATTATGATGTACTATAGGTCTGGCATTTATTATCTGTTTGTACTTTTGTAAAATTTAATAAAGATACAATTTATAAAAAAAAAGAAGTGTCAATCCAATTTCAAATGGTGCAGACACCCGGTGCTCCCCACAGGATAGGTATGGTAAATATATCTGCTTACCGGATACTAAGACCTCTCAAGGTCTATAAGCGCTTCAATGAACATTCACACCTCAGTACAGGTATAACCACTTTAGCTGTCCCACCAACTTGATTGGATTCCAGGGAGATATCCCTCACATTGATTACCCTTCAAATGAACTCCAGAGTCCAACCATTCAACAAATCACATGGAAGAGGAAGATAGACTCATTGCGCAACATTCATTTAAAAGGCACACACAGTTTATTAAAAGTTCTACTTACAACAGAGGGAATAAAATAGGCTTATATGGAAACATTTGTTCATCCGGCACCCTCCATGGGTGTACCAAAGTCACCGCTGCTCTGTGCCTAGCCTATTGGAATAAAATATAAAACATAATAGTCACTGAGAGATGTTAGTATGCCTTAAATGCACTTTTAGAGCACAAAAATGCTTCTTTAGGCCTCATAAATCAGGACCCATATTTTTTGCATACATTTTTTGTATTCAGTCAAACACAAAAGTAGAAACAACACTGCCACTGCAGAAAACACATAGAAAAATGGATATACAAATGCAACCACCGCACTTTAACACACTGCAAGCCATATAAAAATGAATGTTATGAAAACACTTCACTTTTTATAGCAATTAAATGAAAGTGCTTGGTTGAAATTTCTAACTTTAGTGGATATTTTTCCTGAAAGGTGTGATTGAAGAGCTAGTTCTCCAAGATATTAGAAACTGCTACAGGGAAGAATGTTCTACAAGCAAATTTCTGTCATGCTCATCTTATGAAAAATCTTTAGTGTGACAACAATTTATTATGATGCCGAGGATTTGTTGTTAGAGCATTTTAAAATAAAAGAAGTGAAATCTTTACTGGTTAGAACAAATAGAAGGAAGAGGTGGTAAACATGAACATTTGCAGGTTATCCTTCAGAAGAAGAGAAAAGCATAACATTTTATATAAACATGAACTGAAATCTAGGAAAATATTAAGAACACTAATCCTGGTTCACACTGAATGCGGCTTTGAAATCACACTACTTCAGCGCTATTTCAAAGCCACTGGCCAGTGCGATTTCATGTGTGGCTTGCCGACATCTGTGCTACTTCATACACAGATGTCTATGCAAGTTGCACATGAAATCGCCAAAAATAGTGCAGGAACCTTTTTCAAAATCGGTGCAAATCAGAGTCACACTGATTTGAACAGTTCCATAAGCACAAATAGGGTTCCACTAGGCCTGCGATTTTAAATTTGAATGAACAAATTGAATGAAAAGTCACTCCAGTGTGAATCAGAGCTTATTCATGTAGTTATGTGTTGATTAAATATTATCAAATGTATTTCTTGATATGAGCCTCCTGCATACCCCTGTACAGTAGCATACAGACTGGGATAGGGAGGGCCTGCACTAGCAGCCAATCAGCCACTGCTGTGTGCACATCTGTTAGCAGATCTGTTAGCAGCGGATTCGATGATAGGAACAGAATGCATAGTGAACAGAAGGATGACTCATAACTGTGCTGCTGCTCTGTTATTATCCATACAGCATGCTGGGGGTTATTGTTGTGCTGCTGCTGCTATTATTACAGTACATATTAGATTTTAGTCTCCATGCACACTGAACGCTCATAAACTGCTGAAAAAATTCTGGGTAAAAAACACTAATAGTTAACATTTTTTGCCAGTGTTTTTGCAGTCTTTAGTAGCATTTTTAATAGTGTTTAGGAGTGGTGGTGTTTTTGTTAAGGAGCGGGACAGCCAGTTGTTAGGCATCCTTAACAACCAGTGATTAGCTGGCTGTCAAGGAGTGGGCTGGGAAGCCAGCCGCCGTGTCCTTAACAACAGACAGCTGAGGGGGCGTGGTTTGGCCGAGCAAGAAGATGGGCGCTTGAGAGACTAGCTCCTGCCGTTATCGTTCTATTAACCCCTTTACCGGAGGTTTATACGCTCTAACTTTGCCAGCAGAGATGGGGACAGCTTCCCGACAATCTTCAGCGTCAAGGTCCCGATCTCCCCGTGAACTAAACAGTGGCGTCAGTCAAACTATCCCCGAACTGTTCAGAACACAGCGGAGCAACATGGCGCCGTCCCGCCATGGATCCTCACACACTCCAGCTCCTCCACTGACGGAACATATACCCGCACCACAAAACTCACCCCAGCCGATGTCAGACTCACGCGACAGTCATCAACCACCATACCTCAATATACATGACTTAAGAACCATCGCTACCGACATTAAAGACACTCTGTCAGCCGCAATTGCTGAACTGAGACTGGACATCCACGCGCTGACAGACAGAGTTCATGTCGTTGAAAAAAACCACAGCACAACATGATACAGTGCTCCGTAAGGCGACAAGCAAGACTGACATGCATACTTTACAACTGCGGGAAATACAACGCCATGTCGAAGATCTTGATAACCGCAGCCGTCGCCATAACCTTAGAATCAGAGGCATGCCCGAATCCATCGACTCGGAACCCTTGACTGCCGCGGTGACTGATCTATTCAACAGCCTTCTCAACAGACCACGTCAGACCAAGATAGACATGGAGAGAATCCACAGAGCCCTACGCCCTAATGGCAGAGAATCTGAACCCCCCATGGACATCATATGCTGCCTTGTGGATTTTAAGCTTAAAGAGGAAATCTTACGGCAAGCAAGAAGCACACCGCAACTGCTATATGAGGGAACACGCATCCAAATCTTCCAAGATTTGTCAGGTATCACTCTACAGCACCGCAGAGATTTAAAACCACTTCTGGAAGTCCTCCGTGCAAACGGAATACAATATAGGTGGAAATTCCCCTTTTGTTTGTCGGCTACTCACTTAGGCCGTACAGCTTTACTTAGAGTGCCTGAGGATCTACACCCCATTTTGCAATAGCCTAGGCATCCCCATAGTAGAGGTTCCTGCTTGGTATGCTGACTACCACCACCCTGCCGCAAGACGACGCACACCCACAGAAGAACCAATGGAGGCACAGGACACTCGATTCCGCAGGAGGAGATCTCCGTCCTACACCAGATCACACACTGCACACCAGGATTTGATGCGCAGATATCATTCCTCGGACTCCCCAAGAGCCCGGAGGGCTCGAAGAGATTACTGAATAATTATCCAGGACTCTGGATTCATTTACATAACTCTCAGTTACTCAGTGTCATTTGTTGTTGATTGTTCTCAGCTGTTTAAGGGACCATTGGCAGCACACAGAATGCTCCTTACCATCGCTAAATAAATGGAGGAATACACATAACTCAGATACTTTAACTAGAGGTACTATGTGACCATATTGCTGACCGCAGATAATGTTCCTCCCCCTTTTAATAGACATAACCATAACTGTACACATGTTAACTCCTGCTGCAAGCACTCTGGACTCCCTCACTCGCCCTTCGTTCCCACAACACGGAGGATGCCGATTTTTCAACCCGCGATGGAAAGCAGTAATCTTTATTGCGAACTTCTGCTTTATCTAGATACTGCTTGGACATTATTTGTCCCTCTAAATGATGCCAGAACCAACCAGGCTCTCCACAAATCTTTAATCTTTTACTTTTATTTTTATTATCTTTTTCAACCTTCCACACACAACTAGTCGCTTGAGCTCTGAATGATGTATAGTAGCTGTCTGCTATAGATGTGAATATGTCCTGTTTCTACAAGAGGTGGGTAACTGCTGCCCTCTAGAGTAATAACAGCGGGATGTGTATGTTTTCTACACCAGGGCTCTGGATGGGTTAGACTGCTAACAACATAGATTAACTGACACACGTCTACAATTCCATAGCAGATATACCATCATAAACCTCACTATTCACCTTTAGGTGCAAAATACTACTCTTCAGTTTTCTTCACTACACATCATTCAGAATTACCACATTTCCCCTACATTTTATTCCCATTGCCTGCTCACTCTTATAACATCTGCGGGCCACAAGAAATGAGAACCGATAAGACTCACTCAGAACTACACTCTTCAGAAAATAGAATAGGCTAGTCCTACTTTACTTTACAACACCCGCACTCAACAACAAGTTAACTAGACCACTCGCATCGATGAATACAAACATTTTCCATAAGTTATGCCTATAACCTCTAATCTCTGCTCCACCTCCTCTCAGAATGGTAAACGACCACCTCAATGGCACAACATACACCTTCGACTCATATATAGATGAGTGCCATGGGCGACAACCACAGCTGAGACAAGACAATGAGCTCTGAGGAATTACTTTACATTTTACTCACCCTAGTATCTACAATTACAAGTTTGATAATCTACAGGTTCTAAACTTTACATGGTTTAAGTGTTCTTTCGTTATTGATGCATATATTCTGAGATTCATATATGTTATGCTAATGGTTTTCGACATCCATTCAATTTAACTGCCTTATCTTATTGAGAAACTATATAACTATTTGATCGATGATCATATTTTCTTACCTATCACTTAGTCTTAATATATGACACCTACCGTCTATATTTCCTATGCATACATATTTATCGTACGGATCACATTGCACCACATCATTCTACTTACCACATTTCTTTACACCTGGCACTCCTGCCACTTGACAGACAGGCTCACACATGATATACCATAAAACCCATAAAGCAACTCTTCATATCAATAACTAAATTAATGAATAAATAACTCAATCGATAACATCTTCCATATACATTTCGACAAAATACTAACCCCCCACTAAATAAAACCTCAACTTCATTGCTCCATTGGATGGTAACGGCAGACCACCTGATTCGCTGTACAGAAGTTTCTTCGTTGTTAGGTCCTTATCAACCCCCACTCAGTGCTGTTAATTGGTGATAAGCTAGTGTTGAGGCTAGACATCACTGGTTGCCCACTGTACATATCTAACCTCACTAATTTTAGAACAGGTTAGTTCATTACTTCTCTTCCCCCCCACTCTTTCTGATCCCCTCTCATTACATGGATACGCAACCACAAATTAACACTAATTGAGGGTAATTACTCTCAAAACTCTCCTCGCTTACCACAATACTCTTCTACGTATCATGACAGACACTAACACTCCTGATCTGACCAGTTCTCTCAGACAGACTCCATGCTCACAAATGAAGCTATGTTCAATCGATGTACGAGGCTTAAACAACCCTGAGAAAAGATCCCAATTACTTTACACACTTCGGAAAAACAAAACCCAAATTGCGTTCATTCAGGAAACCCATTTCTGCTGCGATAACATTCCCAAACTATACAATCACTACTTCCCAAAGGTATACCACGCCACCACTGACAGCTCCAAATCTAAAGGAGTTGCTATATTAATAGTGAAAAATTGCCCCCTGCATATCTCTGACATCAAACAAGATATTAACGGACGATACCTGTTCCTTAAAGGCACAATACACGACAGACCCATTACTCTCGCCAACATTTATGCCCCCAACAAACAACAAGTCCCCTTTTTTCAAAACACGTTGCACCTACTCACTGAATTTCACAATGGAATCCTCATTGTTGGTGGAGATTTTAATGTAGCATTGAATCCGACCCAAGACTCTTCTAATGGAACATCCTCTATGCCATATAGAGCCCTGACAGCTATCAAAAAACAACTACGAGAATTAACCTTACACGATACATGGCGTACGTTACATCCACATGATCGAGACTTTACATTTTATTCACCTCCCCACATCAAATACACTAGAATTGACCACCTTTATATCTCCCAAAATGATCTCACACGCCTCACAAAAGCAACCATAGATCCTATGGAGGTCTCAGATCATAACCCCATCACTATTACCCTTACTCTACAAAAAACTTGTACCACAAATTTGATCTGGCGTCTTGATAATTCTCTTTTAACAGACCCTGAAATCACACAAAAAATCACCACCCGCCTTACGCAATATTTCTTAGAAAACACCTCTGAAGATTCCTCTCCAGCTACTATCTGGGCAGCACATAAATGCGTAATAAGAGGAGAACTCATCTCCCTTGCTGCTGCCAGAGCTAAACACGAAATCATATTGCCACTTTATCTGCTAAAATTTACTCCCTGGAGAAGGCCCATAAACTATCTTTAGCCACTAAAAAGCTCGAACAACTTTTAAAAGCTAGGGAAGAACTAAAGGAAGAACTAGGCAAAACACTGAAATGTAAATATATTTTAACACAGAAACTATTTTATGAATTTGGCAATAAGTCAGGGAAAATGCTGGCTAGAGCACTGCAATGCAAAAAAGCAATGAACACCATACATAAAATCACAGACCCTAATGGCAACATCTTTGTCTCCCCAGAAGATATTTCCACTCAATTCGTGCAGTACTTCTCCAAACTGTATAATCTACCCCCCACGACCACGACCGGCCCCTCCTCGAACAGACAAGAGGCCATCAAAGATTTCCTCTCGCAATATTGCTCAGTATCTCTTACGCCGGAAGACAAGATAGGTTTAGATAGCCCTATCAATACTGAGGAAACAACCTTAGCCTTGAACCAACTTAAGACGGGTAAAAGCCCAGGTCCAGACGGACTGACCGTAAACTACTACAAAACTTTTCAAGAAACAATTATCCCATACTACACCAAGACGTTCAACTCCTTATGTTCTTCACCACAAACACACAAAGAACTATTAGAAGCACATATCACATTAATACCAAAACCTGATAAAGATGAACAGATAGTTTCTAACTATAGACCTATCTCCCTCCTTAATGTAGACATTAAACTATATGCCAAAATACTGGCTAATCGCATACTCCCTCTCCTCCCTCATTTGATTTCCCTTGATCAAGTAGGATTCATTCCTGGTAAAGAAGCAAGGGATAATACCCAGAAAGCAATCAACGTCCACCATTGGCTGTCAACATCTTCTAAACCAGGGTTCTT
This sequence comes from Aquarana catesbeiana, assembly GCF_042186555.1. NCBI lineage: Eukaryota > Metazoa > Chordata > Amphibia > Anura > Ranidae > Aquarana > Aquarana catesbeiana. The sequence goes on from NC_133324.1 coordinate 772,805,068, forward strand.
TCTATCTCTAGATGTGGAGAAGGCGTTTGACAGGGTATCTTGAGACTATATGTTCGCAACGCTAAAGACTATGGGATTTCCCCGATTATTTTGTCCAACTGATATCCATGCTATATACATGCCCCTCGGCTAGAGTAAGGGTCAACGGACGCTTGTCAAACGCCTTCTCCGTGTCGAATGGCACACGCCAGGGATGCCCTTTATCACCTATCTTGTTTATACTAACCCTGGAACCCATTCTATGCAAACTTAGGACTAACCCCAACATCAAAGGCATAAATATTGGTAACAAAACTTACAAAATCGCGGCCTATACAGATGATATCCTCCTTTTTCTCTCAGACCCTTTGATCTCCTTACCCAATCCGCTCCAAGACTTTACCCTTTTCCATAACCTATCTAATCTGCAAATTAACTTTACGAAATCCAAAGCACTTAACATTTCCCTCCCGTCGAAGGTGGTCAACCAATGCAAAAATAATTTTCCTTTTGGTTGGGAACCCCAAGATCTCACTTATTTAGGTATACATATCCCATCAAACTTGACAGAGCTATATGACAAAAATTATCTGACAATTCTAAGAAATATCCAAAAAGATCTACATAAATGGACTTTGAAACAATTCTCCTGGTTTGGACGAATTGCCATCCTAAAGATGAATATCTTACCCAGAATATTATACATATTGCAAACTGTACCAATTAAACTACCTCCATCATTCTTCGTGTCTTACAACAAAATCTGCAGAAATTTCATTTGGGCCTCCAAATCCCCTAGACTAAGCTGGAACCAAATGACTCTTCCCAAAATGATGGGCGGCTTAGGCCTTCCTGACATCCATAAATATTACTCAGCATGCCACCTCACTAGAATAATCGACTGGCACATCCATAATCAATCTAAAGATTGGATTTCCATTGAGGATGCTTTTGCAAAAATCCCTCTCTCACACCTACCATGGATTACAGCTCAGTCAATACCTAAAGAACGCTTGACACATCCATTAACGGGCCCCACACTTCACGTGTTCAAAAACACCAGACCCAATGACCCCTGGTAATGATAACCCAGCTTTTCCACCTGGATTATCACTCTTACACCCGATGCCCGAACATACGCCGAAATCACCAAAAGCCTACCAATTTTTTCATAACGACGTTATGCTCCCTTTTTGTGCTTTAGCGTCCCATTTTCCAGAATATAGTATTCCTTTTTACAAATTTCTACAAATTAAACATTTCTTGAACAGCAACGGACCTCTTACGCAATGGTATAGAGACCTAACCCACTTTGAAATTTTATGTTCCAGTACAGAACCTCAAAGACATCTCATTTCTTCGGTTTATTCGCTTCTCTTTAATGCAAATGATCCCAAATCCAGTTCAATCAACCAGAGATGGGAACGAGAACTACAGATAGATTTACACTCAGAAGATTGGGAACGCATTTATGAACATATTCACAAAGGCTCCGTAAACGTTTCTGCACAAGAAAATAACTACAAAATCTATTCGAGATGGTACCGCACACCAGACAAAATTCACCTCTGTCAACCTTCGATATCACCAATGTGCTGGAGATGTAACTATGAAGTGGGTTCCCTTATCCATATCTGGTGGGATTGCAAACATATAAAACCATTCTGGGAGAAGATTCATGAGACAATATCTCACATTACGACATATGACTTAGATTTCACACCAGCTCAATATCTGTTACATCACACATCGATTCCCCGCTCCACCTATAAAGAAATCTCTAATGCTTCATTTAATAAATGCTGCTAAACAATGCATACCACTATATTGTCGGAAAACACTCCCACCCACAATAGCAGATTGGCTGAAATGGATAGAAAAGATTTCAGAGATGGAAAACTTAATACACCAGGCTAAATAAAACACAACAAAATACATAAAGACATGGGCCTGTTGGATATACTTCGAAGAAACCTCGAAATATAAGGAGCTTCTCCACACCTCCTAACCACGTCTCACAAGGACTAGAGTCCTGTAACATTATTTGTAATACCCGCTCATGACACACACGATCTGCCCTTCTTACTTACCTGTACACACTACTACACACTCGACCCTCAATTATTCCTTTCTTGACATCCTGAGAATAAAATAGCTGAATACCCACGACCGGTTAACACATGGTTGCTATCCGATAATTTTTCAATCCTCACCTATAAGACTGAAGTCTAGATTCCTCTACGTCATATCCCCCCCCCATACCTTCCTTCCTTATTTACCACAAAATTCCTAATGCCTTGATAGCTATGTCAAATGTATAATCTCCTACCAAACATGGAGTACAAACTATATCTTGGAATAGATCAACAATATCAACATGACATGACTCCAAGACCACATCCCTCGCACAGCATGATCCCATTAGGGGTGCTAGGGATATGGATACGCTCCTTTAGATTTTCTTACTCCAAAACATAGACCCCCCAAGAGCTCTATTAAGGATTCTTTAAATCGCTAAAGTTTCTTTTATTCATCTTACAATCGTCTACTATGTACATTCACTGAAAATTACATGTACTGATGACTTACCGTTACGCAATGATTAGATGTGGATTTTGAAATAATCTATTGTGAAAATGATATACCTTTTATGTTCCGATTGTATCAGTTTCCTTTTCTGTCAAGGTATACTGTTTTTGCCTTGTTTTTTGACAATAAAAATTATATGAAACAAAAAAAAAAAAAAAACAGACAGCTGAATGTAAATGAAACAATCAGTGGCATAAGTTGTACCCTTTCAATCCATACCAGGATTTTATTCAAGCATGCAGCCTGGCAGGCTAGTGTAAATAAACACAGGAGGCAGTTTTAGACAAGTCCTTTTTAAAAAAAAAAAATGCCCCCCGGTGTAGATCCATTGTCAATCACAATGCTGGCTGCCGGCCTGAAAAAAAAAGGTTCTCTCCTGAAGGAGCCCCGCCCCCTTGTGACATCATCCACCCAGCATGGGGTTTATTTAGTGGTGGGAGGCAGTGGATTTGTCAAGTGGCGAGAGCCTTAGTCGGGTGCGGACCTTTTTCTCCCAGGCCGGCAGCCGGCGATCATCGTGATTTATGATGGATCTACAGCGGGAACCATTGTTTTTGTTTTTTTAATAAAGGACTTGTCAAAAACTGCCCTCTGTATTTATTTTGGTGAATGAGTACCCCATACTCATTCACATGGGGAGCTGGAATCTAGGGACTCCTTTGTTAAAGGGGACTTCCAGATTCCCATAAGCCCCCTGCTCGCAGACCCCCACAACCACTGGCCAGAGTTGTGGAGAAGAGGCCCTTGTCCTCATTGATTTGGGGCAAGGTGCATTTAGGGGAGCCCCCCTGCCCCAAAGCATACCACTGTGGCCTGGTATGAATCAGGAGGGGAGTGCTCACTCATCAATCATGATGCCCAGCCACTGGCCAAAAAAAAAAACCAGATGACCAAGTGCAGGAGATCATCACCTTCATGATGACGCTAGTCAAATGACAGCTCGCTGAGCTATCACACATCAGCTATATAAGGTAAGTGGTATTATCACTGCCCAAAAAAGCCAGTGGCAGGAATTCCCCATGACATCAGTGGTTCCTAGGGATGGTGCTGGTGCAAGCACCAATGGTTTCCTTAGGAACCAATGACAGTAGGAAGCTGTCATATATAGAAAATACCACTTCTATACAAGCTATATTGGGACGATTAGGCTAAAGTTCGGGTATTCGGATCATCCCTAAAAAATTTGGGAATAGAACCCAGTGGAGAAAAAAAAAGACTGAAATAGGTAGTAAAGATTAACAAGGAGTGGCAGAGCATTTTTTTCTCTTGATCTGGTTTAAAACAGAAACGTAAGGACATTTTATAGAGTAGAAGTTTAAAAGACTTTAGGGCATAAATACATCAGGTCAGTTTTTAGTTGCGCTAACAAAAATGGCCCACTTTTCATGCTTAAATTCCACAATTGATTACTACAGGAGAAAGTTCCGGTACAGTGAGCTACATTGTAGCAGCAGCCAAGCAGCAGTGCTAAAACTTCCCATTCTTAAATTTAGTACAGTGTATCTCTATTACCCCATTGGTGGGGAGTCACTAAAACTGGTGCACACAGAATCTGGGGCAGCTGTGCATCGAAACCAATCATCTTCTAACTTCAGCTTGTTCAATTAAGCTTTGACATTAAAATCTAGCAGCTGATTAGTAACAATGCACAGCTGCCCCAGATTCGTTGAGATGCCATTTTAGTAAATCTCCCCAACTGTTTTAATTTTAGCAATGTTCTGGGACATCCACTTGAGCATGTATGGTGATGAAATAAGTTTATGCTGTGCAGAAATGCCTCTAAATATTTATCATGCCACCTATTATTACAATGTATGATACACTAATATACAGTAGCTCAACAGTGGTTCAAAATGAACCAGTGGTTGGTTTGATCTATCTTAAAATTAGCCCATGCATGAAATGTTTTGTAACAAATAAAACTAAAGCAGCTCCTATATTAATGTATACTTTTGAAATTATACATAACTGGTAAACCATGCTCTAGCTTGCACTAGATAGGATATTAATGAATAAAATAAGTACAGGTGACAAGTTCTTCAAAAGGTGTAGATAATGTGTGCATGGATCTAGCTGTAGACAGCAGCTGCTCTTTGATCTCTGGGCCTCATTAACACATCTCTGGATACAGAGTCTGCTGAATGGGGTGATTTGGGGATGCAATGAATATGGTCCACTGTGAGTTCTATAGGTGAAACTTCAGGTAGGAATGGCAGACATCAAGTTGTGAGCATATGTTTAAAAATCACTATGCACAACAGACTTTGGTATCCCCCTCAGTCTGACATTGTTACTTCTGGATCTATCTTTAAGGTTCGCGAGTTTAGCCTTAATCCATGTGTTATCTTCCTTGGTTTCCTCATATGCGTCAACAAAATCATTAATGGCTTCCATGCATTCACCCATTTTACTCTTCACATATTGTACTCTGTCTTCTGTATTGTTTAAATATAAAGAAAACTTGTGAAAAAAAAGTGGAGAATTCTGTGATTAGAGAATATTGCAGATAGAGAAGTATGGTAGAGTTGGGTACTGACTGACCTGAGGTAGTGAAAGCTGCTATGGATGACTGCAAGGCTGTGTGAGGATACAAAAGGTTAATTCCCTGCCATGCCTCTAGCTTCATGTGGGCATTTACTGGGCTGCAGGGCCCTGTTCTGTGTGCAGGGGAAAGGTCAGAAAAGAGCTGTGTGGCAGTTACCTCTGTGGTGTCTTGATAGGCATTAGGGAGATCCATGTAGGAAGCCGTGGCATGGGAGGATTAGGTGGCAGAACCATCTTGGCTGGGCTCTCACCTAGCTGCTGGATGGAGAAAGAATGCCCTGAGCTTCTGAGGCCAGCGTTCCTCCTTTCCTTTCCACAACATTGCGGCCTGTCATTGTCTATAGGTCACGGCACAGGTGCATGGATCGGGGAGTACAGGTGAGACCAGTAGTCACTGGAAATGTCTCTCTGGGTGACAGAGCTTAAGGCTTAATCGGCCATCTTGGTTGCTGGCAAGCCACGCCCCCCTTACAGATTATTTTTCACTGCTGGTGTCTGACAATTCCAGGGAGTGTTGGATGTCTTCACCCCATGCACGCTGTGGTTCCTCTCACTGCTCCTACAGCTTGTAATGGCATAGAGGCCAGTAGGAATACCCACAATGTGCACCAAGTGCAGCTATCTGACACAACCTGAACAACCAGATAGCAAGATAGCAGGGGCATCTGAAGATTTGAAACACAGCAAAGTTTTAGGATTCAGCTCAGGAAGGTAAGTATACATTTTCTTCTTTTACAGGGTAGGTTTAAGTTGATTTCTGGCACAGTGCTGCTTTAAAGTAGGACCTGAAAGCACTCCCAACTTAATAAATGGACACTGAATGAGTAGGAGGATACCTAGATGATTCCTCCACTTGTGTCTTCTCACCTCCTGTCAGCATCAGCAACTTTTGTCAGCAGAAATCACTGTCAGCTCGGGATTGGCTTCTTTTGCTGACCTTTTACTGTATCTACACTACTGTAGTCTCTATCTTACCCTCGTCTTAGTGCTGCTTTATATAAAACCAAAGAAGGTCAACAGACAGTGTTACATACTTACACTAGTTGCATTTAAAACATTTCTTTCTTTCTTTTTTTTTTTTTTAAAGTGGTAGTAAAGCCCACTTTGTGATTTTTTACCTAGAGGTAAGCTTATAATAAAGCTTACCTCTAGGTAAAATTAATATCTCCTAAATGAGCACCGTTTAGGAAATATTCACCTTGCATGTGCGGGAGTGACATCATCATGGCTCTGGCCAATCACACAGCCGGAGCGCACAAACCCGGGAGAAAGACCAGGGGAAGATGTCAGCCCTCTCAGTAGCAACAGCACGGTGCTGGAGGGCTTTGGTTTAAGGTAAGTATTTCATAATGTGCTAGTATGCAGTGCATATTAGCACATTATGCCATTGTCTTGCAGGTTTTTTTTAAACCAGCCATGCTTTACAACCACTTTAAGAATACATATCTGCATTTGAATGTGTATTGGCTGGCTGGAGTTCAGCTTTACGGCATTTGCAAATAAATAAAATAACTTAATTTTAACAGAAATAATGCACTGTTTTATTGTTTTGATGGGATATAAGATATGCCTCTTAAGAATAGTATGTGCCAGAATGCAAGTTTCTGTGATTACTGGGGTAGGAAAATAAATATCATTCATAATTTGTTTATTAGCAATAACAGCTAACAGCAATGGAATAATTGAGAACTTGGATCATTACATGGCTATTGTATTTCCTAGTAAGTCAAAACTCTTCTATCTGTATTTTTAGCTGAACTTCTGACTTCAAACTGAACTTCAGACAGACAACTAAAAACTCAGATACATTACATATTCTGTATATCAACTGTCTCACTTTCCCAAGACTAGCATTTCTGTTCCACCACACTTTATATCCAGACATTGCATAGCCAGGTCATTTAGCTGAACTTTCTGCCCTGCTGTTATACAATATAATTTACCCTTAACCTGTGATCAGGCTGCTGACTGGATAATGGCAGAGCATTAGAACATTGATGCGCTAGTAAGTCTGCACTTTTCTACTGACAGAAAGCTCCCAGTGTTGGTCTGACAGACTGTGCAGTAAAGTCGATTTTGACTAGCTCACATTGATGCCCCTCTATTTCAACTCCTGAGCCTAGCTGCACATGAAGAAACCAGGAAGCTAAAAGAAAGGCATATCCATGTACTTTTACTAGATGTTCTTTAACCACTTCACCCCGGAAGATTTGGCTGCTCAATGACCAGAGCATTTTTTGCGATATGGCACTGCGTCGCTCAAACTTACAACTACGCGGTCGTGCGAAGCTGTACCCAAACAAAATTGATGTCCTTTTTTTCCCACAAATAGAGCTTTCTTTTGGTGGTATTTGATCATCACTGCGGTGGTTTTTTTGGGGCTATAAACAAAAAAAGAGCGTCAATTAAAAAAAAAACACAATATTTTGTACTTTTTGCTATAATAAATATCCCCAATTTTTTTTAAATAAAGCTAATTTTTTTCTCAGTTTAGTCTGATATGTATTCTTGTACATATTTTTGGTAATAAAAATTGCAATAAGCGCATATTGATTGGTTTGCGCAAAATTTATAGCATCTACAAAATAGGGGATAGATTTATGGCATTTTTATTATTATTTTTTTTACTAGTAATTGCGGTGATCTGCGATTTTTATCATGACTGCAACATTATGGCAGACACATCAGACACTTTTGACATATTTTTGGGACGATTAACAATTATAAAGCGATCAGTGCTATTAAAATGCACTGATTACTGTATAAATGTCACTGGCAGGGAAGGGGTTAACACTAGGGGGTGATCAAGGGGTTAACTGTGTTTCCTGACTGTGTGTTTTAACTGTAGGGGGAGAGGACTGACTAGAAGGGATGACAGATCGTGGTTCCTATCTATTAGGAACTCATGATCTGTCTCTCCTAACAGAACAGGGATTTGTGTGTTTACACACACACGTCCCTGTTCTGCCTCTCGTGCCCGCGATCACTCATGGCCGGCAGTCATCGTGGCCGTCGGCCATAAGCATCGGCACCCCCGCAGTGCAGCGGGTCCGTGTGAGCGCCTGCTACCCAAATTAAAGGAGCCGGCGTATAGCTACGACGGCTCGCGGGAACGTGCCGACCTGCCTCAGTATAATGACGGCGGCTGGTCGGCAATGGGTTAAATGTTCTGCAAATAAAAAACTTCATTACGTTTTGAACCTCTGAATAACAGTAGATTCCCAACTGCTGCCTCTCCCTTTTCAATTCTAAATCTTGCTGCACATAAGGCTTACAGTAAGCTAATATATACACATTTCCATACACTTTTACTAGATGCATTAAATTACTGATTAATATATAAAAATGGTTACCTTTTGTGTCATCACCCCATACTGTTGTCCTTTCTTTTACAATTCCAAACCCTGCTGCACATAAGGTTTACAGGAAGCTAATATAAAAGTGTATTTATGCACTTTTACTGGATGTATATAAATTGCATTTAGTGCTCTTTTAATGATTATCTAACTTGATTAAATTGTAAAACGCTACCACACTTGAGGCATACTGGAGGCTAATATAAAGGCATATCCATGCACTTACTAGATACAGTGCCTTGCTCCATTATCTTCCCATCAACTCTGACAAGCTTCCCTGTCCCAGCATCATGTTGTGGGATTCTTTTCTTCAGTAGGGACAGAGAAGCTGGTCAGAGTTGATGGGAAGATGGATGGAGCCAAATAGGAGCAATCTTAGAAGAAAACCTGTTAGGGTCTGCAAAGACTTGAGACTGGGGGGAGGCTCAACTTCCAGCAGGACAATGACACTAAACATACAGCCAGAGCTACAATGGAATGGTTTAGATCAAAGCATATTCATGTGTTAGAATGGCCCAGCAAAGTCCAGACCTAAATCCAATTCAGAATCTGTGGCAAGACTTGAAAATTGCTGTTCACAGACACTCTCCGTCCAATCTGACAGAGCTTGAGCTATTTTGCAAGGAAGAATAGGCAAAAATGTCACTCTCTAAATGTGCAAAGCTGGTAGAGACATACCCAAAAAACTTGCAGCCGTAATTGCAGTGAAAGGTGGTTCTACAAAGTATTGACTCAGGGGGGCTGAATACAAATGTACGCCACATTTTTCAGATATTTGATTTGATTTGATATGGGATTTGTACTGCGCCGAATGCGCTCCATTAGGAGCGCGTCTAGGCGCACAGAGACCTTAAAATCAAATTGAGATTTCCAATAGAACGTTAAGAATGGAGACTAGGGTGTCCAATATGAAAGAGGTAAAGGTTTTATTTGTAAAAAATTTGGAAAACCATTTATCATTTTCCTTCCACTTCACAATTATGTGACACTTTGGGGTAAAGTTGATTTTGACTAGCTCACATTGATGCCCCTCTATTTCAACTCCTGAGTCTAGCTGCACATGAAGAAACCAGGAAGCTAAAAGAAAGGCATATCCATGTACTTTTACTAGATGTTCTTTAACCACTTCACCCCGGAAGATTTGGCTGCTCAATGACCAGAGCATTTTTTGCGATATGGCACTGCGTCGCTTTAACTTACAACTACGCGGTCGTGCGAAGCTGTACCCAAACAAAATTGATGTCCTTTTTTTCCCACAAATAGAGCTTTCTTTTGGTGGTATTTGATCATCACTGCGGTGGTTTTTTTGGGGCTATAAACAAAAAAAGAGCGTCAATTAAAAAAAAAACACAATATTTTGTACTTTTTGCTATAATAAATATCCCCAATTTTTTTGAAATAAAGCTATTTTTTTTCTCAGTTTAGGCTGATATGTATTCTTGTACATATTTTTGGTAATAAAAATTGCAATAAGCGCATTTTGATTGGTTTGCGCAAAATTTATAGCATCTACAAAATAGGGGATAGATTTATGGCATTTTTATTATTATTTTTTTTACTAGTAATTGCGGCGATCTGCGATTTTTATCGTGACTGCAACATTATGGCAGACACATCAGACACTTTTGACATATTTTTGGGACGATTAACAATTATAAAGCGATCAGTGCTATTAAAATGCACTGATTACTGTATAAATGTCACTGGCAGGGAAGGGGTTAACACTAGGGGGTGATCAAGGGGTTAACTGTGTTTCCTGACTGTGTGTTTTAACTGTAGGGGGAGAGGACTGACTAGAAGGGATGACAGATCGTGGTTCCTATCTATTAGGAACTCATAATCTGTCTCTCCTAACAGAACAGGGATTTGTGTGTTTACACACACACGTCCCTGTTCTGCCTCTCGTGCCCGCGATCACTCATGGCCGGCAGTCATCGTGGCCGTCGGCCATAAGCATCGGCACCCCCGCAGTGCAGCGGGTCCGTGTGAGCGCCTGCTACCCAAATTAAAGGAGCCGGCGTATAGCTACGACGGCTCGCGGGAACGTGCCGACCTGCCTCAGTATAATGACGGCAGCTGGTCAGCAATGGGTTAAATGTTCTGCGAATAAAAAACTTCATTACGTTTTGAACCTCTGAATAACAGTAGATTCCCAACTGCTGCCTCTCCCTTTTCAATTCTAAATCTTGCTGCACATAAGGCTTACAGTAAGCTAATATATACACATTTCCATACACTTTTACTAGATGCATTAAACTACTGATTAATATATAAAAATGGTTACCTTTTGTGTCATCACCCCATACTGTTGTCCTTTCTTTTACAATTCCAAACCCTGCTGCACATAAGGTTTACAGGAAGCTAATATAAAAGTGTATTTATGCACTTTTACTGGATGTATATAAATTGCATTTAGTGCTCTTTTAATGATTATCTAACTTGATTAAATTGTAAAACGCTACCACACTTGAGGCATACTGGAGGCTAATATAAAGGCATATCCATGCACTTACTAGATACAGTGCCTTGCTCCATTATCTTCCCATCAACTCTGACAAGCTTCCCTGTCCCAGCATCATGTTGTGGGATTCTTTTCTTCAGTAGGGACAGAGAAGCTGGTCAGAGTTGATGGGAAGATGGATGGAGCCAAATAGGAGCAATCTTAGAAGAAAACCTGTTAGAGTCTGCAAAGACTTGAGACTGGGGGGAGGCTCAACTTCCAGCAGGACAATGACACTAAACATACAGCCAGAGCTACAATGGAATGGTTTAGATCAAAGCATATTCATGTGTTAGAATGGCCCAGCAAAGTCCAGACCTAAATCCAATTCAGAATCTGTGACAAGACTTGAAAATTGCTGTTCACAGACACTCTCCGTCCAGTCTGACAGAGCTTGAGCTATTTTGCAAGGAAGAATAGGCAAAAATGTCACTCTCTAAATGTGCAAAGCTGGTAGAGACATACCCAAAAAACTTGCAGCTGTAATTGCAGTGAAAGGTGGTTCTACAAAGTATTGACTCAGGGGGGCTGAATACAAATGTACGCCACATTTTTCAGATATTTGATTTGATTTGATATGTGATTTGTACTGCGCCGAATGCGCTCCATTAGGAGCGCGTCTAGGCACACAGAGACCCTAAAATCAAATTGAGATTTCCAATAGAACGTTAAGAATGGAGACTAGGGTGCCCAATATGAAAGAGGTAAAGGTTTTATTTGTAAAAAATTTGGAAAACCATTTATCATTTTCCTTCCACTTCACAATTATGTGACACTTTGGGGTTGCCCAAAGTGCAGTTGCTCCAGAGCTTAGTAAAGGAGGTAAGGCTTCACTTTGCAAAGAGTATCCAATCACGTGTAAGGAAAATAAAAAAACAGCATTTTTGCTTAAACATGATTGGATGATGGAAGTCAGCAGAGCTTCTGCTCATTTACTAAGCTCTGGAGCAACTGCACTTGATGAGTGCAATTGCACTTTGCAAAGTGCACAGTATTTTTATATGTAAACCTTACTTATAAATGTCTCCTTTGGCTTCCCTTTCATATGTTAAATATACTGTTAACCTGTCCTGTGTTCTCAGCACACTTCCTGCGTTATCTCACAGAGGCTATTTAGCCCCCCCCCCCCAGTTCCTGTCTTGGACTACTGAATAATTAGCCTTTATGTTGGAAAGAAAGAGGGAGAGTGTTGAATGGTTTTGCATAAAGTGGTCAAATCTGGCAATACTCAGTCTGCAAAAATGATGTGTGGTGTCAGCCCACAAAAGGACTTAAGATCTGAGCACGTGTCTGGCATTTCAACTAATATTTCTTGTACTTTCAGAGTCTTTAAAGTAATAAAACATGGGGAGATATGCATGTAATATAGATATGTGCTGCATATAATTTTTTAATATTTTGCCTTGATATTTTGATCTAATGATCTTTTTAATAAATACATAACTTGAGAAAAATGTAAACTTTTGCGATCTGGACTTCAAGCCAAAACTTTTTTATTAGGATTCTGCTGTATATGACAGCTCAGAGACGAGCAGTGTGAAAAGCTTAACTTGACCAAATTAAAGTTAGATATGCACATCATTTTTACTTGAAAGATATGATGGCATGACGTGCAAAGAAACCACAACTATAAAGCAGAGAACATGACAAATGTCAATCAGAGAGGAGGAACGCATACTGCAAGAGACAGGGCCCAATGGATCAAGAAATAGAAAATCAGAAGGCGCAGCGCACTTATTATCTGACACATTGATGTTTCTTTGTGGCTTAGTTACACTTAACACTTCCCAAAGTAAAATGAAAGTAAAAATGATCATGAAAACTACAGCAAGACTTACATATTCCATAAAAATTCAAAAATAAACATGTATATAGAAATGACTGAGCTAAATCAAAATTCCATCCACTGCTGACTCGCTTGAATTAGACTGAAAATTGGCAAATCACCAAAATTTGCCAGTGTGTTAAAGTAGACATAAGTCCTAAATGATTGCCTTTAGGTTTGCTAAAGCACCGCGTGTCCTAAACATTTACCATTTTTTTAAAATAAAATCCCTTGTCCCTTGTTGCATTTTTTGTGTTATTGATTTTGTGCAGCATATTATCAACCGTCTTTTCTATATGCATGAACTATAGTGATGGCTGCATGGCATTTTTCAAGATGGGTTTCCTGTTGTTGATATTAAATGAGCAAGGCTGTCCAATGGGCCTTGAAACAATCATTTGTAGCTAACATTGCATGCATTTGTAAAAGGGTGTCATAGAAGGAGTACAAGGAAGGGCCTGAACAGGAAGTTTCAAGGTAGAGTCACCATAATTGAAAGCTGCAGTTTTAAACTATTGAAAAATACTTTTGAAATTAACATGTTAAAAATTATATACATTTTATTAATTGGATTTACATACTTAAAGTTCTTGAAAAGTCTAGTTTTTTTTCTTTAAAAATAACAAACATGTTATACTTACCTGCTCTGTGCAGTGGTTTTGCACAGAGCAGCTTGGATCATCCTCTTCTCGGGTCCCTCTTCTGTGCTCCTGGCCCCTCCCTCCTGCTGAGTACATACAATCATATAGTGATTCCGCGCTACAGCAATAATGTGCAAAAAGTGCTCAATAAATAAAGTAAATAGACTCTGTGTAAATGGTGCCCAATGATTTAGGATAATAAAAGTGCAAAAGTGATTAGTCCATAAGTTGGTATATCAATCTAGGGGCATTAAATTCAATATGATGATGGTTTTTTAATCTAACATTTTTCAGTAAATACCAAAAAAAGGGTTGTTGCAAAAATGTATTTAAATAAATTGCACAGCAAACAGGCGAGAAGTTTATAGTCCCATAAATGAGCTCACAGAACCCTTACCTTCATATCTTGAAATGTCAGCATAAGGTAATAAACAGGGATCTATTCCGTTATTCCAACTTCCACCACCAGGGGGTCCTCCATTTCATTAAATGTAAAACCTTGATATCTTGAAATGTCAGCATAAATAATGTACAGGAATCTATTCCGCTATTTTAACATCCACCGCCAGGGGGTCCTCCGTTCCACTAAGTATATAACCTGAATGGAAACTCCACATCCGCATCCTCATGTAATCTCGTGCCCACAGCAAGGGGGGGGTGGGGGGGAGAAATGGGTAAGGATGGGTCCGCTGTATGTAACAACCGCGGCCATTTTCTTATAGTCAGTACTGTGTTTTCACAGCGGCCATTCTGTAAAGAAGAACACCTCTGCTGACACTTCCAAAGCAGGGTTCTTCTATATTAACTGGAGCTAAGGATTAATGACAAGTGTAATCTGTTCACAACCCATGGCTACTTCTCAAACAAAGCCGCCACTTCCGCTTGTGGAAAATTTAATATGAAGGACAAAGAATGTATTTCTATAAAATATTAAAACGAACCCAGATAAAAATCTCGCTAAATGGTCCTGTGGATGTTAAAATGTAAAAGAGTAATGAGAAAAGTAAGGAAAAAAGGAAAAAAAAAAAATAGAATAAAGAAAGATAAATTAAATAAAATGAAAAATAAAAATAGCAAAAAATAAAATAAAAATAAAAATAAATAAAAATAAAAAATAAAAAATTAATAAGATTTATTTTAATAAAATAAAATAAAAATAAAGACAAAAATGAGAAATAAAACATAAAAAAAGAGAAAAACAAATAATGATGAGCTGGATGTTAAACAAAATCTTATAGTTTTGGCTATACTATTTTATATGAACCGTGTATATAAATGTGATGTATAAAAAAGAGATATAAAAAAGTTTTCAAAAGGGGGGGAGTAAGATAGGAATCAAACCATAAATATATCTCAGTAATGTAGATAAATTAAAACAAGGAGGTAAAATATTTGTTGTATACTGGAAATAAAGCGAGCACTGCATTCCAAAATAACAATTATAAATGGTCATAAGAAATATATAACATAATAATAGGTTAAAAATTACTCAGAAAGCAGTTGAGCTCAAATTCAACATTTAGACTTCCAGGTGTTAAACTTTTCATAGTATATATCCACCTTGATTCTTTCTGGCTAATAGTCCTGATCTTATGACTGCCTCTCCATGATGCATTATATTTTTCTATGCCCCAGAATTGTAGCTGGGATGGACCTTATTTATGAACTGCAGCAAAATGTTTTGAAACATTATTTTTGGGAAACCCATTTATAATGTTCTGAACATGTTCTTTCACTGTAACTTGAAGTGCCCTTTTTGTTCTGCCTATATACTGTAAATTACAGCTACATTGAAGGCAGTACACTACCCCTTCAGTATGGCAACCTATGAAGTCCTTGATCTCATAGGTGCGGCCTGTAGTAGTGGCTATGAATTCTGACCTCTTTCTTTTACATTTTTTGGTGAGACGACATGCGTAACAGTTCCTACACGGGAAGAAGCCCTTCCCAGAAAAAAACGTAAAGTTATTCTTCGGGGGAGGTTCAACTACAGATTTAACAATCATATCTTTCAAGGTAGGAGCTCTTTTATATACTGTATGATGTTAGGTGTGTCTGGCAGGATGTCTTTTAAATCTTTATCATTTTTCAATATATGCCAATGTCGTTTAATGAGCTTGGCTACCTCCTTATGTTGTACATTATAATCTAGTATCAGACACGGTGCTTTATCCTGATGTGTCTTCTTCTTCAGATTATTCTGCAACATCACGGTCCTATCCATTTCACTGACATGTTGTATTTACTTATTCATCCATATATCATCGTAACCCTTCTCTTTGAATCTCGTGCCAATTAAATCAGCTTGTATTTTATAATCTTCTTCATATGTGCAGTTACGCTTGATTCTAACCAGTTGTCCTTTGGGAATGTTGTATAACCAAGG
The DNA here is from genome assembly GCF_042186555.1 of Aquarana catesbeiana. Classification (NCBI taxonomy): domain Eukaryota; kingdom Metazoa; phylum Chordata; class Amphibia; order Anura; family Ranidae; genus Aquarana; species Aquarana catesbeiana. The sequence continues at coordinate 772,820,888 of NC_133324.1, forward strand.
TTTGTGGTGACAACTGTTGATGAACAGATAGCTATTGGTATCCACACTTTTAAAATGAGTTTTGGTAATCACTTTATCATTGTGTAGGGAGATATTGAGATCTAAAAAATCAACTGATATCTCATCTATTTTCCATACCAGATTAATCTTCTTATCATTATTATTGAGCCTCTTTAAAAATTTTTCCAACTAATTCTTATTTCCATTCCACACTATAATAATGTCGTCTATATATCTTCCATATAAAGTCAACTCGGCTGGCATATTGCTGTATACAGCTTCTTCTTCCCAATATGCCATAAAGGCATTCGCTATACTAGGTGCAAACTTCGCCCCCATGGCTATGCCAGTTATTTGTCTATAGTAGGACTGGTCATGCCAAAAATAATTATGCTTTAAACAGAATTTGAGGCATTTTATTAAAAAATTTCTTTGTTTGCATATCAATGTACTGTACGTTCTAAGGAGCCATTTCGCCACTGTACATGCTTCATGGTGTTGTACAATGGTGTACAGTGAAGACACGTCTGCAGTGGCCAGGAGAGTCCTGCCTTCTAGTACTGATAACGTATCTAGTAGTTGCAGAGTGTGCTTGGTGTCTTTTATATGCCTTCGTATTCTGGACTGTCGGTTGTATAAAGTGGTCAATATATTCACCCATTCACAATCGGCCTACCTGGTGGCTGTTCTCGATTTTTGTGAATCTTCGGGATGGTATATATTATTGGTATTCTGCATGATTCTGGTATCAAATATTTGGATTCTTTTTCATTTAGTATCTCCTTGTTAATACCTAATGTTACTACTGATTGTAATTGTTTTTTAAAATCTCTCGTAGGGTTAACACTTACATAGGAATTCAGAAGTATATGAGAAAGATCAATATTAAGAAATATTTGATTGGCAATCCTCTTAAACTCGTGAATGAAGAAGGACAGAATAAAGAACTACCTCTACATAGTACATTGCGTAATAATTAATTTTCAATCCACAAGTACCGAATAACCAACATATTGAGGTTTTTAAAAAACTGGGCTTACAGGACTTGGAAATGTTGAAACTGAAGAAAGTCTCCGATCCAATACATATAAAGGAAGGGATTAAAAAACTAACTGAAAGGCAAGATATTGTAATACACCCAGCTGATAAGGGAGGAGCTGTGGTTATACAATCTAAGGAACAGTATTTACAGGAATTGGATCGGCAACTGCAGGATGAGGAGACCTACATTAAATTGTTGAGTACCCCTACAAGAGATTTTAAAAAAACAATTACAATCAGTAGTAAATTTAGGTATTAACAAGGAGATACTAAACAAAAAAGAATCCAAATATTTGATACCAGAATCATGCAGAATACCAATAATATATACCATCCCGAAGATTCACAAAAATCGAGAACAGCCACCAGGTAGGCCGATTGTGAATGGCATAGATTCACTAACTTCCAGAATGGGTAAATATATTGACCACTTTATACAACCGGCAGTCCAGAATACGAAGGCATATATAAAAGACACCAAGCACAGCGGTGAAATGGCTCCTTAGAATGTACAGTACATTAATATGCAAACAAAGAAAATTTTTAATAAAATGCCTCAATTTCTGTTTAAAGCATAATTATTTTTGGCATGACCAGTCCTACTATAGAAAAATAACTGGCATAGCCATGGGGGCGAAGTTTGCACCTAGTATAGCGAATGCCTTTATGGCATATTGGGAAGAAGCTGTATACAGCAATATGCCAGCTGAGTTTACTTTATATGGAAGATATATAGACAACATTATTATAGTGTGGAATGGAAATAAGAATTTGTTGGAAAAATAATAATATCAATAATAATGATATAATAATGATATAAATCAATAATAATGATAAGAAGATTAATCTGGTATGGAAAATAGATGAGAAATCAGTTGATTTTTTAGATCTCAATATCTCCCTACACAATGATAAAGTGATTACCAAAACTCATTTTAAAAGTGTGGATACCAATAGCTATCTGTCCATCAACAGTTGTCACCACAAACCTTGGTTATACAACATTCCTAAAGGACAACTGGTTAGAATCAAGCGTAACTGCACATATGAAGAAGATTATAAAATACAAGCTGATTTAATTGGCATGAGATTCAAAGAGAAGGGTTACGATGATATATGGATGAATAAGCAAATACAACATGTCAATAAAATGGATAGGACCGTGATGTTGCAGAATAATCCAAAGAAGACACATCAGGAAAAAGCACCGTGTCTGATACTAGATTATAAAGTACAACATAAGGAGGTAGCCAAGCTCATTAAACGACATTGGCATATATTGAAAAATGATAAAGATTTAAAAGACATCCTGCCAGACACACCTAACATCATATATAAAAGAGCTCCTACCCTGAAAGACATGATTGTTAAATCTGTAGTTGAACCGCCCCCGAAGAATAACTTTACGTTTTTTTTCTGGGAAGGGCTTCTTCCCGTGTAGGAACTGTTACGCATGTCGTCTCACCAAAAAATTTCAAAGAAAGAGGTCAGAATTCACAGCCACTACTACAGGCCGCACCTATGAGATCAAGGACTTCATAGGTTGCCATCCTGAAGGTGTAATGTACTGCCTTCAATGTAGCTGTAATTTACAGTATATAGGCAGAACAAAAAGGGCACTTCAAGTCAGAGTGAAAGAATATGTTCAGAACATTATAAATGGGTTTCCCAAACATAATGTTTCGAAACATTTTGCCGCAGTTCATAATAAAGATCCATCCCAGCTACAATTTCGGCGGCATAGAAAAATATAATGCATCATGGAGAGGTAGCCATAAGATCAGGACTATTAGCCAGAAAGAGTCAAGGTGGCTATATACTATGAAAAGTTAAACACCTGGAGGTCTAAATGTTGAATTTGATCTCAACTGCTTTCTGAGTAATTTTTAACCTATTATTATGTTATATATTTCTTATGACTGTTTATAATTGTTATTTTGGAATGCAGTGCTCACTTTATTTCCGGTATACAACAAATATTGTACCTCCTTGTTTGAATTTATCTACATTACTGAGATATATTTATGGTTTGATTTTTATCTTACTTCCGCCTTTTGAAAACTTTTTTATATCTCTTTTTTATACATCACATTTATATACACGGTTCATATAAGAATATAGCCAAAACTATAAGATTTTGTTTAACATCCAGCTCATCATTATTTGTTTTTCTCCTTTTTTTATGTTTTATTTCTCATTTTTTTCTTTATTTTTATTTTATTTTATTAAAATAAATCTTATTTTTTTATTTTTTATTATTTTCTATTTTTATTTTTATTTTTGTTTTTATTTTTATATTTTATTTTATTTATTTTTTATTTTTATTTTTATTTATTTATTATTTTATTTTTTGCTATTTTTATTTTTAATTGTATTTAATTTATCTTTCTTTATTCTGGGTTCGTTTTAATATTTTATAGAAATACATTCTTTGTCCGTCATATGAAATTTTCCACAAGTGGAAGTGGCGGCTTTGTTTGAGAATTAGCCATGGGTTGTGAACAGATTGCACTCGGCATTAATCCTTAGCTCCAGTTAATATATAAGAACCCTGCTTTGGAAGTGTCAGCAGAGGTGTTCTTCTTCACAGAATGGCCGCTGTGAAAACACAATACTGACTATAAGAAAATGGCCGCGGTTGTTACATACAGCGGACCACAATAAAATGGCTGTGACTCCATTTCCGGTTTTACTAGATATAAACACAGTTTCCACAGCCAGTCCGGTTCCCCTGATGAAGTCACGTGATGACGTAACGCTTAGGGAGTGGCCGGAGTTTGAAGTATACCGGTGATGTGAGAATGGCGTCCAGACGCCATATTAGCTGTTTATGCTTGTTTTTTAATCTTTTAATGTAAGAGTCCAGCTTTATTTTCTAATAAAATTTTATTTATCGCTAACATACTACACCATTGGTGTTTTATCTCTCCCATCCTTACCCATTTCTCCCCCCCATCCCCCCCCTTGCTGCGGGCACGAGATTACATGAGGACGCGGATGTGGAGTATCCATTCAGGTTATATACTTAGTGGAACGGAGGACCCCCTGGTGGTGGATGTTAAAATAGCGGAATAGATTCCTGTACATTATTTATGCTGACATTTCAAGATATCAAGCTTTTACATTTAATGGAACGAAGGACCCCCTGGTGGTGGAAGTTATAATAACGGAATAGATCCCTGTTTATTACCTTATGCTGACATTTCAAGATATGAAGGTGAGGGTTCTGTGAGCTCATTTATGGGATTATAAATTTCTCGCCTGTTTGCTGTGCAATTTATTTAAATACATTTTTGAAACAACCCTTTTTTTGGACATTTACTGAAAAATGTTAGATTAAGAAATCATCATCGTATTGAATTTAATGCCCCTAGATTGATATACCAACTTATGGACTAATCACTTTTGCACTTTTATTATCCCAATTCATTGGGCACAATTTACACAGTGTCTATTTACTTCATTTATTGAGCACTTTTTGCACATTATTGCTCTAGCGCGGAATCACTATATGATTGTATGTACGTATGAGTGGATTGTGAACACTGGAAGATCCTGCTGCAGACAGCTTTTTTCATTTCATTTGATTGCACTTTAATGCACGGTACGCACTTTGGTTACTACTTTATTGTTTATTTACAAAATTTATAGTTTACGAGGGTTTCCCTCTTTTAATGATTAAGAGATTATTTTGAACACATCTTAGTAGCGCGAAGACCTTCTGTATTTTTACACCCTCCTGCTGAGTGCCCCCACAGCAAGCAGCTTGCTATTGGGACATCTGAGCTGCAGCTCCATGTGTCCATTCAGATATGGAACTGTGGTTCAGCCCCACCCCCTCTCTCCTGATTGGCTATATACCTGTCCCTGGCCAAGATCATCAAAGAAATATATTGTTGAATCCCCTAATTCCAATCTTCAACATTGAGGGTGGGTATGTCTTCCTTCCAGGTATGAAACAATCGGGTACCCTTATCAGTATCCCTACTAGAAATTCTAAGATGCATGGATGAGATTATTTTATCTGCATCTTAGAATCCTTAACTAAAATAAATCAGCATCAGTAAGTCAGAATGCTAGTCCAAAACTGATAGAAATGACACTTTTAGAAAGTGAGTCATACCAATGGAGCAATTTATGCTTCATAGTCTAGTGAACAATAAAAAAACCATATGCCTGTAACCCTTTCCGAACACCGCAATGTCAAAACAGTTTCCGGTATGTTGAGCCAGTATCCCTTTGGTCACTGGGTAACCCTTCGGTCAGCTGAATTCTGTCAAAGTGTTAGTTTATGGTTGATTCAGCAAACATGAATTTACAATAAACTGGTGACCAGAACATTGACCAATCATATGTTGGATGGAATTGACAGCAAGGCATGTTTCAGGATAGTTGAGTGGAATGTTGGCCGATCATCTCTTCCTTGTTCTCCCTTGGGATTCATATTGAAAATTCTCAAAGCACTTCTGAGTTCAAACTCACTGACATCAGGAACTGGGTAAAGAAAGGATAGGGATTGTATTATCTTTAAACTTTAAATGCTATTTAGACACAATACTTTCATTAAGCAGACCTGTGGGCATCAACATTAGTTATGAGCATGGCAACTTGGGAGAGATGTAGTTCATCTCATTGTTTTTGATCACTCCATGGGCCACCTCAGAGTTTTAAGGAATATGTAAACCCAACATTTCATATTTTTGATATGTGCCTGCTGCACCATGTACAGTACTTGTATCAAAAAGTATAATGCTCTCTTTGTATTTTTTCCTTTATGTGAATTACCTGATATCCTTGCTAGTCCCTTTGCTTTCCTATAAAAAAACTGACCACACTAAGCCCGGGTGAACAGTGTGGTCAGTTCCTTAGCTGTGCTGAGAACTTGGTCTGCTCTCCTCCAATGATCACACATGTCCTGACCCTCCCCCCCACACTCACACACACATAAATTCACAGGGAAGATCAGTGTGCTGCTGTTTCTCCTCCCCTCAGATTTCTGAGCCCTATTAACAGCAGAGTGTATGTTATCACTTATAAAAGGGATATTTATAATGTTTTTATATATGCACAAATGAGTTGCCTTTCATTTCTATTTTAAACTGAATAGGTTGTTTTACAAGATGAGGGTTTACATATTTTAAAGTTATCTGATGTTAGTTTGTGTGTTGACACATAAGGGCTTCATCAGCCCTGTGAACCAGCAATAAAAATAACTTACAAAATTGTGGAAATTAAAACATAAAAAACAATAATACAAGTAAACTAAATAAAATAATTTAAAGTAAGTAAAAACTATTTAAATCCATCAAATTGATTGCACATCCCTATTTCACACATACACACAGAATGCACAAATCTATTTAAAGTAAAAAGAAAAAAAAACCCTTAAAGTCTATTGTCAAAATTCTAAATCATATATTTATTTCCACATTGAGTTTCAATTATTGCTATCCCACTCCTATTTCCAATCTTGAAGTTTGTAAACGCACTTTGTGAATATCCCCACACGTTTACTTCCTTGAATTCTGTGACACATGTTCACTATGCCCTGTGAGTAGGCACTGCTGTGTCACAGAACTCACACAGCATGGTTTCTGAACTACAGAAGTGCTGAGAGGAGGAGTTTCAGAAGGCAGAGTCAGTACAGGAATTACTGCTTGCAGGCAGAAAGGTAACATAGCATAAGTAGTCCTTAGAAATTGAAAGTAAATAGCAGAGGAAAAGCTTCAAAGGAACTCAGGAAGTTGTGGAAAGAGATGGTCAGCAGACATGCAGAATTCACAACATGAAAGGGATTTTTCAAGTAAGCTTATATTGGATTATCAAAAATAATTATTGTTAGTATTGTTATTACAATGCCGATGTTATGAAATTAAAGTGTATGCTGTCACCATAGAACTACTTTAATATTGCTATTGTTTACATATTTGGTATTTTCAGACATGTTAGGTGTTTAGAATTTTGTTTAGGAATATGATTTTTTTTTTATAATAAGGAGCTCACATTTTTATAAGGTAAGTTTCCCAGGTACATTTTTGTATATTTTACTTCTTATCAATTCATAGGTGCACACAATTTTAGGATACAGGTTTATTCTTTCAAATTTATGAGGAAGTTTGGAGATTATATTGATCTAAAGGCTAAATGTACCTCCTTAATGTACCAATATACTAGTACTGTTACAGAAAAGAAAAAAGCTTTCTATGTCTTTTAGTACAAGCCTTACCTCAGCCTTCAGTGTGTTCATAGAAAACTCCTCCATCACTTTCTGCTCAGTTCTGAAATTTGGTATTTTGGACATAAAAACCATTTGAAGGAAGTATTTCACCAGCTGACCTCATTAGGTTGCTCCCACCCCCTGTATGCTCACATACAATCATTATTAGTCTATATATCATTATCTGTTCTTGCTAAATACACAGCCAGTGATCATTTTTTTTGTTCTTTCATCTTGCACAGATTGTTCATTTTACAGAGTTTGCAGGAGCTGAGCGATCACATAAGAGCCTATGTGGAGCAGAGCTGAGTATTGAAAACAGGAGAAGTGTGCCCCTGGAAGTCTGCAAAGCTCACCATACTGTATACAATCTCCTTTAGATCTACCATCAAGATCCTGCCTGTTTAGATACAGAGTGATTGGATAGATAGGTGTAGCCTCTTAATATATAATTTTAATAAACCTAAAGGAGATTGTACAGAGATTGTACAATCAGATTGTATAGTGTATGGCCATCTTTATACACCCAAAATAAACTAGTTGCGCTTTCTGTGCCTTTAATTGTTAATGGCATGCCAAATGCAGAAGCAAACTGTCGTGCTTATGAGGGAAATTTTCTTGCACAGTATTTATGAATGAGTAATTTTTAAACGAAAATATTTTTAAGAAACAGGATCAATCAATATGAACACAGACTAAAAATAGGAGATTTATTCACCAGACATTATGTAGAATGTATGAATGCGCTTAAGACAATATGTAGGTGTGCAGCCCCCTTAAAGAAGCTCCCTAAAAGGTGCTTCAGAAATGAGTAGATATATAAAATGGGGTGATGGCGCTCCCTATACTTGATTGGGCAAGTAAAAAAATAAAGGAATTAAGTTAGAAATATAAAGATCAATGTGCTAGCTTCACGGCGGATAGCCTCACCTTTTTGAGGTTATATGTATAACCAGGGGTGCTAGTACATATATGATCCCCTTACAAGGTGTATATTTATATTACTAGTGGTAATGGTATTTTGTGAATAAATATAAAAAAATCTCTATGAGTACCAAACCAATATAACTCATATATGTGTAAACTAATCAGTGTACAGTGCAATATACAGTGATAAATTGATCATTTCCATACGTGAATTTAAACATTAATACCATCATAGATAATACCGAAAATGCCCATAAGCCACCATACAATTGACCAATACAATAAGTGGTATGCAACTACCAGATTAAAAGTCCATGAGCATATTGGGTGAACTGTGTTCAAAAAATTATTAGTCCATAATTAGTGTATATAAATATCTTCAAAAACGGTGATGAGATTGTCAAAAAACGTGACTTGAGTGCTCTAAATATCCTTAGTGACTGAGTGCTCCCCCTCAAGGGTCCCCACTCACCAGATTCATTCACCCCAAAAGGGGCACTACGCATATGAATGTGGCCTCCATGATCTCCTTCTCCTGGTCGTTGAAGTTCCAGGGGCGATCCTCAGCATTCATAGGGGAGTAAAGCTGGTCTGTGTATCATGTATAGGGAGCGCCATCACCCCATTTTATATATCTACTCATTATTCACCAGACATGTATTCATACAAAATAGTTATATATATATTGGTTGACAAAACAAATGTTACATAAAATTAAAAATACTGATTGTGCGACATAAAATTAAGAATATCAATTGAAACACCTTCTAATGGGAGTGTTGTACTTTTTCAAATGACACAGAAATGATAAAACTTCCTTGTAGAATGAATGACCATGTAAAGATGACAATTAGACAGAACGTCTATATTTTACGAACTCAACTGTTACTATACTGCAGGTAAGTAAGTGATTAATAACGTGAAATAAAATTAGATGTTCGCTATGTCAAATAGAGTGGGAACTATAACAATTATAATTTTAAAAAAAATGAAGCTTTGAGAAAAATGTTCAAGGCGGTTATTGATTTGAGGAAAATAATTATCCAACTGTATAATGGTCAATAAGTAAATTATTTAAAATAGCACAAATGAATATAAGGTAAAAATCAATATCATAATTACCCCTTCCAAAATGGCTACTGGTCTTAAATGCTGGTTACCAGAGTTTTTAAAATGGCTGCCATGGCTTTCAAGATGGCTTCTGCTTAAAGAGGAATTACTTCTTGCGACCTCAGAGTCAAAGCATAAGGTGTCCAGGAATCTTCATGAATGTGGAGATATGAGTTGATGAATGGAGTGTGTGTCTGCATGTCTGATTGAGTGTCATTCCATGGTATCTATCCCGATCCTATATACCATTCTGGACAATAGGCTCATAAAATTATAATAAGCCTAGTCTAGAAGGTGTAACTTATTTTCCATTGGTTGAAAGATCTATTGATTACCTTTTGTAGATTTAGGTAATACCACTTCCAGCCACTAATCGTGTCTAGGGGGAGAAATACGTTCTCCCCCTAGACACGCTTAGTGAAATATCTTTTAAGTAATATGTTCAATTTTCATAATGTGTATCTGCTTGTGTAGTGGTGCTGATATTATTATTTGTTTTTAAAAGGTCTAACAAAACACAAATTTTGCCATGTGAAAAAATGAGTGATAAACACAGCAAAACAACCAGAAAAAAAAAACATGCAAATCGCAACACGCCAAAATGTCCCATGAGCTACTTTGCTACGTGTAGGGCAGCCCATTGAAATGATTGGGCTACACTATGCATGTTGTTATCAAAATTAGCCAAAAAATGTGCGCTCCTACTATTCTAGGTGTGAATGAGGCCTGAAAGTACATTTGGTGTGTTTACACAAGAACAATAAGGCTCCTTTCACATCTGTGCAAGCCACACAGAAAACATGCACTTTGAAAATGTGCTGCAAATGTGAATCATACTTGCAGCACAATTAAATGTTAATGTCAACCCAAGCGTGTGTAGCAGGCACGCACTTTCCATGTCACAAACTTGCTGCAAGAAAACCAAAAAGCATGGTAAAAAACACACCACACCACGCTCTAAAAGAAGTTTCAAAGCTTCTCTGGGGCATTTGTCATGCATAGGGTAGTCCACTCAAGTGAATGGGCTTTCCTTTTCGTGAACAGCAGAAATGCTCCCAATCGCCCCACCAAAAAAATGTGCCTGCGGGAACATGAGTTCCTGCTATGTGGGGATGTTATTGGGGCCTGACAGCTGAGTGTCTCTGTCCACTCCTTCCTCCTATATAATTGTATAAAGATGACCTTACACTAAACAATCTGATTGTACAACCTCTGTACAGTTTCCATTAGATTTACCAAAACAATGGAATAGGTGAACCCACCTAAAAAACCTATTCAATTTTTATCAAATCAGGCAGGCCTTTGCAACACATAGCATCAGATTGTACAGTGGGTGGCTATAAAACAAGAGGTGATATAATAATGAGGGAGGTGTGGTCCAGAAAGATAAGCACAGCCTATTCTGTGATGCACTTTGGCAGTTCATGATAGGATCTGATCTACAGGAAGTGATGAAATCAGAAAGCATTAAAAAAAACAGAAACATTAAAATTCAAAGATAAGGTAACTGATAGATAAGAACACTGGGATGGCTGGGGCAGAAAGACATTGGAAAAGCCTTCTATTTATTATGAAAAGTGAAATTCTGCCCAAAAAGCTGACTTTAATCTTTAAAGTGCTAGCAGGCTTTTTTTTACATAAATGTGGTATATGCTGTAGATTTGGTTTATAGATTTGGTAAATACTTGCACACCATTTTAATAATTCTATAGATCTTCTACTTTCTGGTTGGGGGTTGTGATGGAACTCTTGGCACCCTGCTTGGGTGCTTCCACCAAACAGTGCCTCCTGCCCCCCCCCCCAAACCATTCCAGCAGACCGAGGGCTAATAATACCAGCGCTTTTAACCCAAGCATCATTCACAGACAAGATTTTGAGATAGAACCAAAGGAATGACATGTTATTGAACAGAAATACAGGTTTTTATAAACATTAAAAGTAGGTCAGTCACCACATGCACACAAAAAACAAATATTTACCCAAAACATTACACAATGGTTTAGATTACAAGGTAGAGTTCACACAAGGCTAATCACATCATGTAGAAACCTCCAAAAGCTAGCCAAATTAGCCAACAGACAACAACAATAGGTGATTCAATTAACAATGGGGATTCACACCTAGGAGGCACACAATGGGGGAAACACACATGACGTAAACAGTGATTCTACCCCACCTCAGACTGGCCAGGAACAGTCTATCTGACAAACTTTTACAATGTTCAAGTAGTCTGAAAAGGTGGAATTAATAGATCTCTTGAGAGATATTGTTGATAAATATTTCTGTCCCAAGTGAAGGAGCCTCTCCAACCCAGTCTGCAGGAGGGCCACCATATTCCTTCTGACCATTAACCTGTACACGATTAATATTACCTCTTTCCATTCACTACAGAAGGTGAGTGTTGCCTTATGAGTTTATGTGGAATCTCCAACAATAGCTGTAAAATATTGTAATTAGGAATATATATCATTTAGCTTGTATCTATGCAGGCCGCAAGATATTATCTTCACATATATCTTGGAGTAGACCAGACAAGTCGGTGCCCAGGCTTTTGTGTACAAACAATGGGTTTCAAACCTCATTGTTTTACACATACTCACTTCAAAGGATCCCATGCTGGGATATGCAATGAAGGGAGGCCCACCCCGGAATCAATACTTAACTTCCCGGGAACATTCTCCTGCTCAGAATAGTCAATAGAATTTGCATTAAAGGGGGATGACTTATGCAAAGTATAGGGAAGCTAACCAATCAGAAGTCATGCTATGCCAACCAATGAGGCATCAGCCTGTATTGATATACACAGACTAGATGGGATGAAACTTTCTCTTTCTGGGAGAGCAGCCATCAGAATGGAACCTTGGTGAGAAACGGTTAATTATGGGAAAGGTCGGCCCTTTACTTGTAACTAAATATGTTTGTGGATTAATGTTTTAAGGACTATACTCTGTATTCCTTCATGTAATTCTCTTATTTTAACCTAATACTTTCTTCCTTGGTGTAGACTATAGATCGATTTGTGTATTAGATAGACTTTCAACTACTTACCAATAAATGTTGTGATTGTGTTAAATCTTTCACTCTTGGTCAAAGAACTCTCATTTAACCCACATCATATCTTTGAGATATTAAATCTTAAATATAATAAATGGGTAACAGAAGCTTTATTGTTTTTATTCAGAGAATTAATTCAAGCTCGCTCTCAGCATTCATCACGTTGTTGTTCATCATTAGCGGATAATCAGCTCTCTCCATGAGCCATAATAAGTGGGTAGGAGACTTGCCCCAAGTCCCCTCCAAAAGCCCCTGTCCCCATTGGGTCTGTCACAAAGGTGATAAGTACACTTTTAAAGCTTTAATTTGTGTTATATTGATACATGTTAATAATTGAAAAATTGCCCCAGCCATCTGATGCTCAAACTGGAGCTAGCCCACTGTAATTAAACAGTTAAAGAGAAACTGACAATATGAGCCATTCCAAGACAAATTTTTTTTTTTGAAAGGTCTCTTACCATTGTTTTCATCCTTCCTTTTTTTTCCAGTGCATGCTTCCCAACCTCTAATAATACACCTCAAAGCTACTGTAGAGTGAGTCATATTTCTGGTCACATGATTCACTCTATGCGTGCTACAACTCCCATAGCACTGAATGTGTCTGAACATAGATGCAAGGAAAACAAACATTGCCATCCTAGAACAGGAAGTCTGAGAATGAAAATAAAAAATAAAAACAAACTTGCATTTGAGAGATGAAACAAAGAAAGAGAGAGCTTAAAGGTACAATCTGCATATGTTTAAAATACAAACAATCAAACAATATTGAAAAAAGAAAACAATCATACTCACCTAGGTGGATGCAGTATAAGTCTGATGCTACTCTGCTCTGCCCCTCCAGTGCTCACTGGAGTGTTGGGCTGTGGAGGGGGCAGGAGCAGTTGGCTCAGACTCTCAGTGGCATGTTGAGAGGCTGAACCAGCTGCTGGTCAGAGATCTGGGTGGATCCCAAAGTTAAAGTTGGGATCTCTCCAGAGTCTGGACCGGCTGAGTGACATCAGGGTTTTAGCCTGCTGTCGGCTGAATACGAGTCACTGGAGCTCAGAACTAAGTGCACTCATGTGATCCCCAGGAGAAACAGGGCCAAAAGAGCTTTAGCCTTACTTCTCCTTTAAACATATTAGATTTATTTTATTTGATAAAAATGTGAGTTTAGTGTCACTTTAAATTCATAAAGTGGATCATACTAATAGAAAACAGCAAGCCAGGAACCCAGTGCAATCAAGAGAACTGAAACTTTTACAGAGTTGTTCACAAAGTGGATTAAACCATGAAAAACAGCAACTAGGCTTACTAATCTGTGTCAACATATAACCTGTAAAAGGTTATGTGGCATCTATATTCTAAGGCAGGGATGTCCAAACGACGGCCCTCCAGCTGTTGCGGAACTACACTTCCCATGAGGCATTGTAAAACTTTGACATTCATAGACATGACTAGGCATGATGGGAGTTGTAGTTCCTTAACAACTGGAGGGCCATAGTTTGGACACCACTGTTCTAAGGTGTAGCTGTAAATCATCACACACATATAAATGCCCTTTACTTTTTAGATTAACAGCTGACAAAGTGCAATCTCTCTGCAATATCCAACATTTTACACTGGTACTCAGAGTCAACCTTTTAAGCCCTGTTATTATATGCCCCTTTACACAGACATGGTCCCACATAAAAGTTCCTTTCACACCAGTGGTCAGTGGTGCCTTATGCTTCCTAATAAAAGTCAATTTAATTTCATTGGTGTCCAGTGTCATGATTGCTTGGATTGCACTTGCTTTTTGAATTTTTTATATCACATACTGGATGATATTTCTAAAATATTAACAAAAAAGTGAATTGAAAGCACTCTCTGAAGACTTAGGGAGATGTACAGGAGCTTGTACTTTCTTTTCAGATGCTGAACTGTATTACTTAGAAGTAACCACATATGCTTACATTTTGGTAATAAACTTTCACTACCCTTTAAGTAGATCCAATATTGTGATTGTGATTAAATAGATCCAATATTGATCCAACAAAAGATATGAAGTCCTAATACAGTGTTATTGTCAGAACATGGATCACCCACTGGTGGCACTGTGTTTCCCAAAGCGTTGGATGTTGTAGTTCCAGAGTCCACCAACAGGTGTCTCCCATCAGCCAGCAGATTCCAGTAACCAGTCTCCATGTGATGCTGGCTGCTGGAAGGGTATTTAGCCCTGCCTCTACTATTACACCTTGCTTCAGTGTTTTGCTTTGCTAGCCAGATACTGTCTACCATTTATCCTGCTACTGATCTTGCTCTTCCCTGCATTCTAGTTCCCCCTCCTCATTGCACCTCTAGTTTTATCCTGTTTTTCTCTGTTCCCCATTTTGTATATATTGTATAAAGTTTATTTGTTAGTTAGGCATTTTGTCATATGGTTTTGGTTCACTTATCTCATCACGTATAATGTGTTTTCTGTTTTCTAGTGTTTTTGATGGATTTTGGCTTCACTGGAGATAAATCTTACCTTAAATTTATATGGTCTGGTCTCGGTTTTTCTAAGTGTAACCACGCAGATCTAGCCATCCCTGCTGCTGATCGATGACAGTTATGTAGTGCTGACACAGTCCCTTGCCTAGGATGGCAATGCTGCTCAGTACAGTTATCACCCTAGGGCAGGAAGGGAAGGGAAAAAAAGTATGGAAAAAGAAAACGAATGCACCCACCGCATCTAAGGACCAGTAAGCTTAGATACTATGTTTGTTCTTGGGTTTAGATGCAGTTTAACTCTGTGGACTGCAAAACCAAGCAGGGTAATAAGCAAGTTAGATGGGCTAACAGGACTCGGTAGTTTAACATGACTTCTGGCAAGATAATTTGTTTTAAGAAATTAGCTTCTTGGAATTTTGCAAAAATAGCAGAAATAGCGTCTGTGTGTTTGTATTGCCAGTCTGCTGACAATTGCTGCTGCTGTTAATATTTTTCTACCTATCATGTAGGGCTTTTGTCATTTAGTTTAAAGCACTTGTATTAGTTATGACATTACCACTATTGTTTATCTAACTGAGATCTGTTTAGTGGTTGACATTTGATTTGTCAAGAAATACACACTTTTGTCAGAGAAATGGACACAGGCAAAATTACAACCCTGGCAAATGAGCAATGATTACATACTGGGGGACAGACTTATGAACAATTAGTGTCTAAACACCTACTTGAATGTATAAAAGGATTAATAGCCAATTAAATAAAGCAGGTAGAAAACAGGATGTCAGAATTTATTTTTTTAAATGCAAGGTCACCCCAAGAGCAGTATAATGCTTCATGTTGGGCTCTCAATAGTAAGGTCAAATTAAATTGTAGGCAGTGGTCAACACTGTCAGTCTTTTTCATGGATGATATAAACATGTTACCCATTGAAAATTTGGAAACAGCAGTTTGTACTAGATCAATACTTTTCACAAAACTATGATGTATAGTTGTAGCACACAATTTTCTGCGTCATTTTTTATTTAATTCTTTCTTTGCAGAGGCTTTGTGTTTTGGGACTTGTGGTACAGAAAGCCCTAAATATTGTTCAGTAGTGACCTAATCATTCAAAGCAGAAATTGAGCTAGAGGAAAGCATACCTTCCAGATCTTTAGAGCAAGAGCTCTGTAAGTCTGCTGAGGCTAATTAAAAAGATACACTGTTGTGCAATTATGGAATTATGTATACTGTATTACTTCCTCTGTTAACATCAGAAATGATACTGTATATCCATGATGTTCTTCACTCACAGTATGCCTTCAGTGCATTATTCAACCCAAGGACTTCTAATGGCAAAAATAGATTACTGTGGGTGACAGCTCCAGATTGAAGCTCATTTTTTTCACACTTGCTGAAGGAAAACAAAGCAAAACAAATTACAAAATAAATAAAAGCCCAGAGTTGGGCTAAACAATCTGCCCGATTCAGAACAGCTAATTTAACGCAGTGGCTCAGACCTACCTAATATCATGCAGAAATGAATGAACTGCACATTATAAATCACTGATCAGCCAGTGAGTAAGTGGAAAAAATGTAACTTTTATCGGAATGAAATCTTTAATATGTCCAGTCACTTTATGTGGACATCCAATTACTATATATCTGACATATCTGGAACCATAGCTGAGTAAGCTTCTATCAATCTTTTCTTTTTCTACATCAAGATGGACACTTTTCAGCTGGGTATACAATTCAGATTTGGTCACAACATATGAATATATTTAGGGAAAAAAGCAGCAGGGCAGCAACTTCCAATAAATACTCTGAAGATCTTATGAGTACAATTTGCTAAGAGAAGATGTTTGCCTTACCCTATTTCACTTTCACAAAATAAGTTAAATTTTATGGTCTGTAGGGGAAATTGAACTTGGCAGGCTTACCACTGCATAGCTCAAAACTATAGGACACAGCCAATTTAACAGAGAGAAACTGGCTTTTTAGCATTTTGAAAACTTTAGCAGTGTAATTCCTCCTGTAAACCTACAGCAAAAGAAACTAGAACATGAATAACTAGTATTAATTGTCCTTTTTAATGGATATCTTTCATGCAGTTTCTGCCTGCTCAGGCAAAACAAGCCTAATACAATGCCTTATAAATAACTCCCCCAAGTGCCAAAAGTCAGTGAAAGAAGGGTGACCAACTCACACATAGTATGTAACCATATTATTCAACCTGTACAATTTAGAATTGTTAGGATAATATTTATAAAAATTGCAAATGACATTTGCAATAACAAATGATATCTAAATATTTTCTACAGCACCAGCTATTAGTAAAAGTTTTGTCACCAAACAAAGGACCGTAGTTTGGTTATCTTGGATCCAATGCTGTTTACCTTAGCTTATACAATACAATTTGATATACTTTCAAAACAGCTGGGTTTAAAAATTATAATAGAAACCGTTTGATTTAAAAGCTCTTGATTCTTTGGAAGGTTGTAAAAATCAAATATCAAATCAATTTGACGATATTGTTTGTGCAAAAAAGTAGGTAGACACAATACAAGCAACTGAATACACAATATAAGCAGCTGAATACTCTGCTGTATGTTTTTATAGAGGCTTTTGAAAAAAAGAATGTGGGGGACAGAACATGGAGAACCCTTGTCCCCTCAACATAGGAGACAAGATGTCTTGCAGGGAGGAGGGGCTTTGCCACCCATCCCCCTTGCAAGGTACCCTCCAAATATTGAAGGCATGTGTCCTGGTCTGATCCAGTTGGGGGGGGACTCGCACTGCCCTCCCTTTCATGGCCACCCAGGACTGTATGCCTGGAAAAGGGTCTTTTTTTTGCAATCCACACTATTTTTTGGGGGGTTACTCAAAACTGTGTACTATCCAGTTAGGAAAAAAAACGAACAGCAAACAGCATGGGTTCCCTCATAAAAATTCATAGACCCTTATAATAAGCATAAGACCCTTACCTAAGCATGAAGCATGGATGGCCAGAAAAAGGAGGACTGCAAGCCTGCACCCCTTATCTGAGCCATACCAGGCCACATATCTTCAGCATTGAGAAGGTACCCTGCAAGGGGGGGCGTGGCTACCGCGCAGCTGAATGGTTGTGTAACTGCACAGCTCCGCTCCAGCTAAGGGAACCACCGAATATTGGGACGACACCGATCCACTATCTGCCTTTGCAGACAGCACAACACTACCGCCGACTCGCCCAGATGACCCACAAGAGAAAAGACGCTGCAAGGGAGCATGATTCAAGACTCCATGGAAGATACAAGAGAACTGGTGGACCCGTTTACAGCATTCCCCACAACGGGTAAGCCTGTGTCTGACACCACACTCAAAGACATGCTTGTTTCCCTCCGCAGCTCCATGCACACAGACATGCTGCAATGTGTTAATAACTTTAAAATAGAACTGGGAAACCTGGGAGGGAGAGTAAATCATATAGAAGATAAAATGGGGGATTTTGCTTCATCCCACAACACCCTAATTGATGCCCACAATGATCACTCTGATGAGATCGCATGGCTGAGGTCAAAGGTCGCTGACCTTGAAGATAGGTCACAAAGAAATAATGTTAAGCTACGGGGGTTCCCGAAACTATTCTTCCCCCACAACTTCAACAGTATGCCCAGGACTTACTCAAGACCTTCTTACCTACCATTTCAGAATCTGAACTCAAAATCGACCGCATTCACAGACTGCCAAAGCCGTCACATCTCCCAGATAATATACCCAGAGTCTTGATGCGGGTACACTTTTATCAAACCAAGGAACAACTTATGTCTGCATTCAACAACAACCAACAACCCCCGGAAAGATTTGCACATATCCAACTATTTGCAGATCTTTCAAAATTCACCATGCAAAAGCATAAAGCTTTATTGCCGGTGACCAAGGCCCTACGCAACCACAATATCATATATCGCTGGGGATACCCGGTCAAACTAACAGTCACTCATGACGGCAAAACCACAGTAGTTACGGATGTGGAAGAGGGGCTCCAGCTACTTAGATCCTTGGACATACTACCTGATCATACACATGCAGACCCATCTCCCCCTGCAAAACTAAGCACCCAGTATGAATGGCAAATGGTGTCAAGTAAGAAGAGCAACAATCAAAATAAGTCAAGAGCACCCAATCACAAAAAGTAAACCTACCTTTCTTCATCAAGGTTCCCGACAAAATCTGGAGTACTCAGTTGAGATTTCTCCCCCTCTGATATATGGGCATTTGTTCTGCCCCCATTTCAAGCTCAAGTTCAAGTTTGACTTTATCTTTTTATTGCAATGCTTTTTCTTTTTACATTCTAATTTTATTTTTCCCTCCACCGCAACCTCATCCCCTCTCCACTGGTCTGACCTCTGGGTGCAAGCTTCCAAGGATATGATACCGAGGAACCCAAGTCAATCCAACTACCATCAAAATTTCAAGAGAAGATGGACTGTAATTCCAGGACTAAGGTACCGTAAGCATCTACACCTACACTATATAAATGGCACTTAAAATAGTTTCCTTCAATGTAAACGGTCTCAACCACCCGGCCAAAAGAGCCTCGGTTTGGAATGAGGCGATTAAACTCCAAGCTGATGTCTTATGTCTCCAAGAGACACATTTCTTAGCCAACAATACCCCCTATTTTAAGCATAAAAAATTCCCCCACATATTTTTTGCTTCAGCTCCTTCAAAACAAAAAGGAGTCCTTATCGCCATCAAAGACTCTGTGGCCTTCAATCTATTGGAAACCCACATAGATCCAGCAGGAAGATACCTCATTCTCCTTGGAGAACTTAATAATAAACCCTACACAATTGTTAACCTATACGCGCCAAATTCCCACCAACTCCGCTTTCTAAGAAGGCTCTATCTGAAAGTCACCAATATTCAAAAAGGATCACTGGTGATATGTGGAGACCACAACTTAACAGCGGATTACTCATTGGACACCACATCAAATGCCAAACGACCTCCCCCCTCGCTTCAACATCTGCTACACTCTCAGGATATCTATGATGTTTGGAGATGCCAACATGCTAACGAAAGAGACTTCACCTTCCACTCTACCAGACATAACTCTTACTCCAGAATAGATCTGATATTGGTAGACAAGGTACTTTTACAAGCTGTGTCCTCCTCCACCATAGATAATATAACATGGTCTGATCATGCTCCTGTATCTATCACTGTGGTGGAGGGGCACACTCCGAGTCCCAACTATATCTGGAGAGCTAACTCGCGTATCTTTCAAATGCCACAACATGTCAGGAATATTAACGATAAATTATCTGAGTTTTATGAAGTAAATACTAATTCTGTATCTGATCCTGCAATGTTGTGGTGCTCACATAAGGCTTTTATTAGAGGGATATTACTTCAGATATGTGCAAGGGAGAAGAGGCAGAGGACACATAAGCTAAACCTACTTTTTAAAGACATAAAAACCCTGGAGACTTTGAATAAACGAAACTCCAGCCATCATACGGCCCAAAAACTTTCCCAACTTCGCTCTGATCTCAGACTCCTGCTAATTGAACGTCATGACAAACACATACAATCTCTAAAACTGTCACATTATTCATCTGGCAACAGAGCAGGCAAATTCCTAGCCCAGAGACTCAAAACAGCCAGGACTAAATCTAAAATCTAATTTTTACTCCATCCAAAGATAAACATAAAATATACAACCCTAAAGAAATAGCAAATTCTTTTGCTGAATACTATTCAACACTATACAATCTAAATAAAGACCTCAACACACCACAACCAACAGAGGAAAGCATACAGATCTTCTTGTCAAAAATTAAACTTCTCTCTCTCTCACAATCACAACTAGCATACCTTAACGCCCCTATTACGGAGTCTGAGATCCAGAAAGTGATACGAACACTTCCATTGGGTAAATCTCCAGGTCCAGATGGCCTGCCCAATGACTATTTTAAAACATTTCATTCCAAACTAACTCCGACCCTACAGGCGGTCTTCTCGGCTGCGATGTCCTCTGCCTCATTTCCCCCCAAAATGTTAAAGGCCTACATGGTGACTATCCCTAAACCTGGTAAAGAGCCCACATCCCCGCCCAACTTCAGACCGATATCATTACTTAACACTGACGTCAAGCTTTATGTGAAAATCTTAGCCCACAGATTACTCCCCATCCTTCCTTTTCTTGTAAAATCTGACCAATCGGGCTTCACGGCGGAAGACAAGCTGCTGATGCCACTAGGAGAGTTATCAATATCATGCAATACGCTCGATCCTGTCGGATGCCTTCTCTGCTCCTCTCTTTGGATGCGGAGAAGGCATTTGGCAGCATCCATTGGGGCTATATGAGACATACATTGCAAAAGTTTGGCTTTCATGGGCCCATCTTGTCTGCCATACTGGCTCTATATTCCTCTCCCTGTGCACAAGTTTTCACCTCTAACCTATTATCAGACACCTTCACTATATCTAATGGCACTAGGCAGGGCTGCCCCCTCTCCCCCTCAATTTTTAATCTACTTATTGAACCCCTTGCAGAAAGAGTTAGGACTTACCCCAATATCTCGGGCTTCTCCATACGAGGACAATCCCACAATATAAATTTATTTGCGGATGATTTTATTCTATTCTTATCATCACCCGATATATCACTACTACATGCACATAATACCCTCAACGAATTCAGCAAGATCTCATATTACAAAGTCAACTTCACAAAGTCAATCATACTAGATTTGGGAATAACACCCTCCTTAAAATCCCAACTACTCACATCCTTTCCCTATACATGGAGTAACTCAAGTATTACCTATTTAGGCCTAATACTAACTAAGAATCCCAAAGACTTAGCAGAAGCCAATTATACTACTTTAATTACTAAACTTTCCAAGGAAACAAAAAGAATGGCCAATACTGAGTTAACTTGGACAGGACGCCTAGCCTCATTTAAAATGTTAATCCTGCCCCAAATACTTTATGTATTTCGTACCTTACCAGTCCCAATACACAACACATACATCAAAGCATTAAATACCCTGCTCTCTAGATATATCTGGAAACTTAAAAGACCGAGATGCTCCAAAACATTGTTGATCAAACATAGAAAGGCGGGAGGTATGGGACTAGTTGATATTAAAGATTACCATCGAGCAGCTATCCTCACACAACTTAAAGAGTGGTTCGACTTAACACCTAAAACTTTGTGGTGCGGCATAGAACAAACTCTGATCCCGTCTAATAATCTGGAATGCTTCCTACTATTAGATGCTTGGAGACCCCTCCCCATTAATAAACTACCACTTACTATCCAAGCATCTGTCTTAGCATGGAGAGACCTATGCAACATCCCAACCCCAACACCCAATCAAAAGGACGTTCCTATACCTATAGCAATTCTTTCTTATGTCATTCCAAATCTTAATATCAGAGACTGGCACGATAAAGGCATTAAAACAATTGCTAATCTACACCATGATAACTCCCTTATCCCCTTTCCTGTGCTCAAGAATAATTACAACCTTTGCTCTACCGACCAATACAAATACAACCAAATAGCTCACCTCCTATGTACCATCAAATCTTATCATATTTACCTACCAAAAGAAGTATGGGAATACTTCACCAAGAAACCAACTCCACCCAGAGGTATCTCTTTGTTCTATAATCTCTTCCAACATAAACTAGAGTTCATAAAATCCCCACCCTATCAAAAATGGAAATCAGACCTAGGAATACATATTACGAATGCACAGTGGCAACACGCATTTCGATCGCTTTACAAAGCATCCAGATGCGTTAACCACTGGGAACTATCCCAAAAGATAGCACTCCGATGGTACCTCACCCCATATAGAATCTCCAAGTTTGGAAATCACGGCTCTCCACTATGCTGGAGGAATTGTGGTTCAACAGGCAACTTGCTACATATGTTCTGGACCTGTAAACATTTAACTAGCTTCTGGAACACTATCTTTTGGTCAATATCAAGTATCACAGGGATTTTGACCTGTCCAAAGCCCAGCTTGGCAATACTAAATATAGGTATAGAAATGTTCCCACCCGAATTTAGAACTGTGATCTCCCACATTTTTCTAGTAGCTAGAACTTTAATAGCCAAACACTGGAAAGCAGACAAAGCACCAAACGTGTCTGAAGTCCTTACAAACACCCAGACTCATTATGTATATGAATTTCTACTAGCTAGTAGAAGTGGTCAAAAGGAAAAGTTTGATAACCAATGGAAAATATGGACAACATGGTTTAAAGGTAATAAAGGCTGAATAATCTTTGAGATAAACTCACCTTACTATAACTATATATACTATGTTTATGAGAAGGTCAGACCAGGAAAAATCCCTCCCCCCTTTTTTTTTTTTCTTTTCCCCTCCCTCTCCAACTTTCTTATTGTTATATCTTATGCTTCCTTTTACCTCTCTACAGTTTTATCTATTCTGCCAGAGTATATATACACCTTTGGAGATAATATTCTTATGATAACTTCAATGTAACTCGGACCATACAATATCCTTGTATTAGTCTCTTCATGTATTTTTGAACATCTTGCTTTTGTATGGTTATATCACATGTATACTCTGTGAAAAACTCAATAAAAACTATTTAAAAAAAAAAGAAGGTACCCTGCAAGAGGGGGAAGGATAGCATTCCCCCACAAAGTGCTTTTTCCCAATGTTGAGCGGGCAAAGGCCTCATCCCCACAACCTGTCCCCAAATGGGATGTGTGGGATTGTGTAATCTAGAAATTCCCTTTAGAACAAGAGGTACCCCAGATATATTCCCACAATACATTGTACCCCTTGTTGCTCACTTCCAAAAAATGTTGAAAGTAAATAAAAAGTCCCACACCATGAAAAAGTCCTTTTTAAAAAAGTTAATCAAAAAATAAACAATGTCCCCTGATGTAAATGCAATGTCAAACATGTCATCCAGCAACGTAGATCCTCATCAATCATGACAACCTGCCACTCCAGTATTTTTCAATGCTGCCCAACGATGTTGACCCATTGAATTCCCACTGCAAAATTACCAACTCATGTGCAGCTGTTGTAAACAAACCAGCTAGGGATCTGTCATTTAGTTGTGGGAGCACCAATGCTAACACTATAACCACACTACCATTAACAGTAGTAGTGGTATTGCTACTGCCACTAAATGACAGATACCTGGCTTGTTTGTTTTAAAAACAGCAGTTGGACAGAAATATTTGGCCAGTTAGCCAGAGCTCCTGGTTGATGTTTGTTAGCAAGTGTGTATTTTTGCAGGTTTAGCATGATTGGTTGCTATTTTTAAACAAACCAGACAGGGATACTGAATGACATGGTCATGTTCATGATCATATTTGGTCACTGAAGTCATCCAGGATCCCCTGATGGTTTGTTTACAAAAGTTAAAAATAAATAAAAGCCTTGTATGTCCTTAAAATTGTATTCAATTATTTAGAGGTGCAAATCATTTAGGTTTTGTCAAGGTAACCAAAATATGCTGCTAAACACTGCTAAATTTGGCTTTGGAATGTAGGTATCAATGACCTCCGGTCACGGGAAGGTAAGACATTTAAGGTTAAAAATATTTATTTCCTTATACAAAAAATGTAACCCTGATTTTATAAACAAGTTGCTCCTATACACACTAGGGGTCATTTACAATAGCGCCACGGCGCTAATTCACGCTAATCGCGGTAATTAGCACTAATTGTGTGTATAATTATTCCTGCGCTATCGTGCGTGTTAAAAACAGAGCTATTGGGAAAAGCTGCCTGCACCAAATAGGGTACAACCAAACCCTATGGGTAAACAAATAAATGGGATGAGTGGTGCTGCGCTAATCCTAGCGAAAGTGCAAGTAGTAGTGAAAGAAATGTGCTCCTATTGAGCTAAGTATAACACACTAGGGTGTACGCAAAAAATATATATATAAAACAGTATTGTAATAGATAGGTGCTCGCTCTAGCGTAAAATTGAATCACTAAAACAAGGCAAAAAATGCATATTTAAAAGTGCACTACTGTAGTGTAAAATAATTGATATAAGTGACTCTTCATAATCAAAATAATACTATAAAAATCGCAAATTTTATAGTAGCAAAATGTAGGAGTACCAACTCCTTATAAAGTGCAAGGACTAAATCAATAATAAAAGTGAATTGCAATGTGAAATATACATGCAACACAAGGTGACTCTGTGCAACAGTAAACAACGTGAAAAAATGTCCAATCAATCACAGTGCTTCAGCATATGGTCTTCCTTTATACAGTGACACCGTCTTACAACCATGCAAAAATGCAGTGCAGTGCTCAGGTATAAAAATAGTGCTCTTCGTGTTCACACACACAATAGTGGGTAGTGGCCCCTTACCTTAAGGTAATAGGGTAAGCGCATATGACCAATACTGGGAGTACCATCCTTTAGATTTCTCCTTTATCCTCATGGTCCTAGTCCCGGAGCATAATTCCCTCAGATGATAGGGGGGGCACGGAAATAAAAAGAAGGAAGGTCCCAATTAGTGTAGTATTGTATAGATAAAACTGGCTTTATTTATAAAACATGAGTACTCACAATAAACAGTATCACAGTAGCTAATCTCCGACGAGCAGCGAGCTTGTGTGCCTCAATCAGCATAGATGCCTGTCCCGTCCCTACGCGTGACGTCACACCACACGTGACTTCATCAGGGGATGAATACAGGCAAAAAACATGTCTTTAAATAGCTAACTAATAGCCGGCAATGGGCGGCCATTTTCTTGTGGTCCTATAAAGAATAGTATAGTGGCCATTTTCCCAGGGATGACAGGGCGTGGCCATTAGGGTGGTTACCTATGGTATGACAGAGCGTACATATAAATATATAGTGTCAGCTGACCAGTGTAACCAATGGGCGGGGATGAGAATATCCAAACCCCTCAGCTGTCAGCAGCGGAGGAAAAAAAAAACAGATTGCTCATCTCGAGTGTCATCCTGCGCTATATTACAAGTTAAACAGGATGAGCTAACCCCGACCGGTGTGCTGCCGAGAAAGTTCCGCTCGGCGGATAAGGACCCCCCTCTACGGCGCAGGCGCCATGCCTGCACAGTAGAATCCAGCGGAAATAGCCGAAGGTGAATAGCTGAAAATCAGCTGTACACGGCACCTGTAAGAGGGCCCCTCGCAGGCTCGCTTCGCTCGCCACACTTCGGGCACGGCCTCGCTTCGCTCGGCTCTTTTTGATTCCCCCTCTAGGTCCACTTGGATGGTGGGGAAGGAACCTGGACCTAGGGCGCAGGCGCCGTGTACAGCTGATTGAAGAGTTTGAGCTTCGGCTATCTCCGGTGGCTGACAGTAGTTCGTACTGCGCAGGCGCTGCGCCTGCGCAGTACAGGGGGGTCCTTATCCGCCGAGGGAACTTTCTCGGCAAGACACCGGCACTGTTATACTTAATGAAACCTGGGGAAAGCAAGGGGAGGAGGGGAGACCATCCACACTGTGAATGGAATATACGGTGGATGGAAGAAGAAATAAGGGAAAAAACAACCGATGGGGAGGGAAAAACTATAATGCTGACATCAGCAAACTAAACGCACCAAGATGAAGGAACGCAGCTCTAAGCGTGCATACCTTCCATAAAATATTACAAATTATATACATAATTATGTACATAGGCATCATCACAAAAATAAGCATATATAAAATCCACATGATAAATATAAATCACCTTGATATTTACGAGAACAATACAATCTAATTAATATTGGCAAGAAACAAATGTATACACATTACACATCGGTGAGTGGTCAGGTATAAGAGAACCTATCTAGTAAACAAACAAAACTAAATATATAAAACAGATAGGTAGGATAGGGGGTCAGTTATACAATCCGATCAATACTCAACCACATGAGGTGCAAGACAGATGTCAAGATATATGATAGCTGATAAAACCAAAAATAGAATTCTAAAATATGTAAAAAATATGTATAAAAAAATCGTACTAAAAATGAAATAGTTAAAAATCACTGAGGAAACAACTGAGGTCAAATTCAATATTTAAGCCCCGGGGTGAGAATGTATTCAAAGTAAAGATCCACTTGGATTCCATCTGGCTCAGGGTTCTCACCTTATGTCCCCCCCGCCAGTGTCTGATGTATGGCTCAATGCCCCAAAACTTCAAGTGGGTGGGATCCCTATTATGGCATAGCAAAAAATGTTTGGATACGCTGTGCTTGTCATAACCTTTTAGAATATTTTGGACATGCTCTTTGATTCGCACTTTAAGAGGTCTTTTTGTGCGGACAATATATTGGAGGCCGCAGCTGCACTCCAGAGCATACACTGCTCCTTCAGTGTTGCAGCAAATGAAGTTTTTTACTTCGTAGGTATCTCCCATATTTGTCGATGAAAATGTGAAAACCTTCTCATTTGGACATTTGATTCTCAGGCATGCAAAACATCTTTTACACGGAAAAAATCAGTTTCCCGTGAAAAAGGAGAAAAACTTCTTAGGAGGGTCTATAAAACTTTTTACCACTATATCACAGATTGTGGGTGCCCTTTTATATATAAACCTAGGGTGCTCAGATAGAGTATCCTGTAGTTGTCTATCCGCCAACAGGATATGCCAGTGGCGTTTAATGATCTTTTCAATTTTCCTATGTTGCACACTGAAATCTAGGATACTGCACGTTTATGTGTCACCTTCTCTTTAATTAATTCTTTCCGGTCCATCTCTGATACTTCCGCTATCTTAGTATTAATAAATTGGCGATCGTAGCCTTTTGAAGTAAATCTCTCTCCCATCTTCTCAGCCTGTTCAAGGAACATCTCTATATTGGTACAGTTTCTTTAAAGACGCATAAGTTGCCCTTTTGGGATGTTAAAAAGCCAATTTTTATGGTGACAACTTTCTATTGGGAGATAGCTATTCCTGTCGACATTTTTGAAGTGCGTCTGTGTGCTGAATGTCGAGTTTTCCTATATAATCTCCAAGTCCAGGAAATGTATTTTATTTTTGCTAATGTCCCAGGATAGTTTGATATTCCTGTAATTTCTATTCAGTTTTTCGAGGAATTGCGTTAACTGGCTAACTTCCCCATCCCATAATATAAAGATATCATCAATATATCTTTTATATATCACTAGTCCTTCCGGTCGATTACTGAAGACATTTTCTTCCTCCCACTGTGCCATGAAGAGACCAGCTATGCTCGGTGCAAATTTTGCTCCCATGGCAACTCCAGTCTGTTGATGGTAATATGTCTTATTGTACCAAAAGTAGTTGTTCTTTAGACTAAAATCCAGGCATTTAATCAAAAACTTCCTCTGCATGCAGGGTAGCTTGGTGTATTTCCTCAGGCCCCATTTGGCTGCTTCACATGCTCGATAATCACTGTATATAGAGATGACACATCTGCAGTGGCCAGAATCCATGATCTATCTCCTTTTGGAATATTCTCTATAATCTGCAGAATTTGTTTAGTATCTCTAAGATACGCCTCTGTATTTTGGACGGCTGGCTGTAGGAAGACATCAATATATTGGCCCATCCTAGAAGTCAATGAGTCAATGCCGTTTACTATCAGCCTTGGTGGTGGATTTGTTCTATTTTTATGAATTTTTGGTAGTGAATAAATGGTTGGTGTATGACAAGAGTCTGGAATAAGGAATCTGGCTTCTTTTTTATTGAGTATGTTTTTCTTCACCCCTAGATATACGACATGTTCAAGTGCCTTTCTGCACCTGAACATGGGGTTCCTCAGTAGCTTAGTGTAGGTGTTGACATCATCCAGCATATTTGTCATCGAATTATGATATTGTTCTTTTGAGAGGATCACGATCCCTCCTCCCTTATCTGCTGGTTGGTTAACGATGTCCCTCCTTTTAGTCAGATTCCGGATACCACTTCTAATGTAGTTGAGTTCTTCCTTCTTTTTAATCTTAAGATTAGGGATGAGCTTCGAGTTCGAGTCGAACTCATGTTCGACTCGAACATTGGGTGTTCGCAAGTTCGCCGAACAGCGAACAATTTGGGGTGTTCGCGGCAAATTCGAATGCCGCGGAACACCCTTTAAAAGTCTATGGTAGAAATCAAAAGTGCTAATTTTAAAGGCTTATATGCAAGTTATTGTCATAAAAAGTGTTTGGGGACCTGGGTCCTGCCCCAGGGGACATGGATCAATGCAAAAAAAAGTTTTAAAAACGTCAGTTTTTTCAGGAGCAGTGATTTTAATAATCCTTAAAGTCAAACAATAAAAGTGTAATATTCCTTTAAATTTCATAGCTGGGGGGTGTCTATAGTATGCCTGTAAAGGGGCGCATGTTTCCCGTGTTTAGAACAGTCTGACAGCAAAATGACATTTTGAAGGAAAAAACCCATTTAAAACTACTCGCGGCTATTGCATTGCCGACAATACACATAGAAGTTCATTGATAAAAACGGCATGGGAATTCCCCACAGGGGAACCCCGAACCAAAATTAAAAAAAAACAAATGACGTGGGAGTCCCCCTAAATTCCATACCAGGTCCTTCAGGTCTGGTATGGATATTAAGGGGAAACCCGCCAAAATTAAAAAAAAAAATGACGTGGGGTTCCCCCTAAATTCCATACCAGACCCTTCAGGTCTGGTATGGATTTTAAGGGGAACCCCATGCCAAAAAAAAAAATGGCGTGGGGTCCCCCCAAAAATCCATACCAGACCCTTATCCGAGCACGCAACCTGGCAGGCCGCAGGAAAAGAGGGGGGGACGAGAGTGCGGCACCCTCCCCCTCCTGAACCATACCAGGCCACATGCCCTCAACATTGGGAGGGTGCTTTGGGGTAGCCCCCCAAAACACCTTGTCCCCATGTTGATGAGGACAAGGGCCTCATCCCCACAACCCTGGCCGGTGGTTGTGGGGGTCTGCGGGTGGGGGGCTTATCGGAATCTGGAAGCCCCCTTTAACATGGGGACCCCCAGATCTCGGCACCCCCCCTGTGTGAAATGGTAAGGGGGTACTTACCCCTACCATTTCACTAAAAAACTGTCAAAAATGTTAAAAATGACAAGAGACAGTTTTTGACAATTCCTTTATTTAAATGCTTCTTCTTTCTTCTATCTTCCTTCATCTTCTTCTTCTGGTTCTGGTTCTTCCTCCGGCATTCTCGTCCAGCATCTCCTCCGCGGCATCTTCTATCGTCTTCTCCTCGGGCCGCTCCGCACCCATGGCATGGGGGGAGGCTCCCGCTCTTCTCTTCATCTTATTCTTCATGTTCTTCTCTTCTTCCTTCTTCCTTCTTCTCTTCTTCTCTTCTTCATTTTCTTCTCCGGGCCGCTCCGCATCCATGCTGGCATGGAGGGAGGCTCCCGCTGTGTGACGGCGTCTCCTCGTCTGACGGTTCTTAAATAACGGGGGCGGGGCCAGCCGGTGACCCCGCCCCGACCTGAAGGGCCTGGTATGGAATTTAGGGGGACTCCCACGTAATTTTTTTTTTTGGTTCGGGGTTCCCCTGTGGGGAATTCCCATGCTGTTTTTATCAATGAACTTCTATGTGTATTGTCGGCAATGCAATAGCCGCGAGTAGTTTTAAATGGGTTTTTTCCTTTGAAATGTCATTTTGCTGTCAGACTGTTCTAAACACGGGAAACATGCGCCCCTTTACAGGCATACTATAGACACCCCCCAGCTACGAAATTTAAAGGGATATTACACTTTTATTGTTTGACTTTAAGCATTATTAAAATCACTGCTCCTGAAAAAACGGCCATTTTTATGTCCCCTGGGGCAGGACCCAGGTCCCCAAACACTTTTTATGACAATAACTTGCATATAAGCCTTTAAAATTAGCACTTTTGATTATTCATGTTCGTGTCCCATAGACTTTAATGGTGTTCGCGTGTTAGAACGAACTTTTTTCCTGTTCGCATGTTCTGGTGCGAACTGAACAAGGGGGTGTTTGGCTCATCCCTACTTAAGATTCTTAATCTCTTCTACAACAATTTTTTTTAAAAACCTCAATATGTTTACTATCTTTAGTAGGAGGATTAAAAACTGATTTGTTCCTCAGTGAACTGTGTAAAATGCCATCATTTACAGTATCTACATCTCTGGGTCTCATAGGGTTTCCTGCTATGTATTTCTGGATGTTTAATTTCTTCACAAATTTTATATTTTATTATATTATTATTTATTATATATTTTTATATATGCTTATTTTTGTGATGATGCCTATGTACATATTTATGTATATATTATATAATATTTTATGGAAGGCATTAGTTTGCTGATGTCAGCATTATAGTTTTTCCCTCCCCATCGGTTATTTTTTCCCTTATTTCTTCTCCAATCCATCGTATATTCCATTCACAGTGTGGATGGTCTCCCCTCCTCCCCCTGCTTTCCCCAGGTTTCATTAAGTATAACAGTGCCGGTCGGGGTTAGCTCATCCTGTTTAACTTGTAATATAGCGCAGGATGACACTCGAGATGAGCAATCTGTTTTTTTTTCCTCCGCTGCTGACAGCTGAGGGGTTTGGATATTCTCATCCCCGCCCATTGGTTACACTGGTCAGCTGACACTATATATTTATATGTACGCTCTGTCATACCATAGGTGACCACCCTAATGGCCGCGCCCTGTCATCCCTGGGAAAATGGCCGCTATACTATTCTTTATAGGACCACAAGAAAATGGCCGCCCATTGCCGGCTATTAGTTAGCTATTTAAAGACACATTTTTGCCTGTATTCATCCCCTGATGAAGTCACATGTGGTGTGACATCACACGTAGGGACGGGACAGGCATCTATGCTGATTGAGGCACACAAGCTCGCTGCTCGTCGGAGATTAGCTACTGTGATACTGTTTATTGTGAGTACTCATGTTTTATAAATAAAGCCAGTTTTATCTCTACAATACTACACTATTTGGGACCTTCCTTCTTTTTATCTCCGTGCCCCCCTATCATCTGAGGGAATTATGCTCCGGGACTAGGACCGTGAGGATAAAGGAGAAATCTAAAGGATGATACTCCCAGTATTGGTCATAAGCGCTTACCCTATTACCTTAAGGTAAGGGGCCACTACCCACTATTGTGTGTGTGAACACGAAGAGAAGCACTATTTTTATACCTGAGCACTGCACTGCATTTTTGCATGGTTGTAAGCCGGTGTCACTGTATAAAGGAAGACCATATGCTGAAGCACTGTGATTGATTGGACATTTTTTCACGTTGTTTACTGTTGCACAGAGTCACCTTGTGTTGCATGTATATTTCACGTTGCAATTCACTTTTATTACTGATTTAGTCCTTGCACTTTATAAGGAGTTGGTACTTGGGATTTTTATAGTATTATTTTGATTATGAAGAGTCACTTATATCAATTATTTTACACTACAGTAGTGCACTTTTAAATTTGCATTTTTTTACCTTGTTTTAGTGATTCAATTTTATGCTAGAGTGAGCACCTATCTATTACAATACTGTTTTATATATAAATTTTTGCGTACACCTTAGTGTGTTATACTTAGCTCAATAGGAGCACATTTCTTTCACTACTACTTGCACTTTTGCTAGGATTAGCGCAGCACCACCCATCCCATTTATTTAATTAGCACTAGTTAGCACTAAAACGGTATTCATCATAGCGCTAGTGAGCAAATACTCCCAAAATCGAATTTACTATAGTTCCCTGAATCCAAATACCTTTGCTAAAACCTGGAGAATTGCACATGGAAATATTGTTTAGAGCATGATATAATTGCCTAAATAGTACTGAAATATGCAATATATTATTTAAAGATAATCTGCTTTTAAACTGTGTGAAAAGGTGATTTCTACACTGAAATATCTTTAAAAGTCTGAGAAACTCCCCTTTTTGTACAACTAGGTGCCAACACAACTGAGCATGCTCAGACCTGCAAATCCAATGCAAGTTTTAGCCATTGATTCTAATGGAACAATTGTAACTTTCACAAATAAATCCTTTTAATGTTGAAATGAAATGTATCTTTCTCTGAAATAAATTTTCCTTTGCAACATTGTTGCTTCTACTTCAAATATTTTGTTTTTAAGAATGCTAGAATGTGAAATGTTTTGATGTTTTGGTAAAATATATTTTTCTCTGTCGCTTTCACTTGTTACTCTCCATCTCACAACAATCTTTACCCAAACTCACACAGGTGTCTTTACAAAGCACAAACAATACCATTGCTGTCACATTTTTTTGTGCTTTTTATTATTTCCAAATAATCATAAATTTGAGCCCAAAAAATGTGATATGGGTACCAACATCAGAAATCAAAATGTAATTCCCAAAAATTTGAGGGTAATATCACTATTCTATACTCACCCACAAAAAAACACCAAATATCACACAATAAATCAAGAAGAATTCCATCACCTGTATGTCCAAAGAAATGCAGTATTTATTAGTATTTATGTGTAGAAGGTTTTCACATGTGGCAGCTCTGTGGCTTAGAAGTTAGAACTTCTGCTTAGCATCCCTGAGTGTCTGGTTTTCGATTCCCAAACATGCTGCTTCATGTAGAGAAGTTGTTTCATCTCCCAGGTCCTAAAACTAAATGTAGTATTTATGTGTAGGAGGGTTCCACCACCATTGTAATTCTTGCCAGATACACTATCCAATCAAAAGTATTGGAACGCCTGCCTTTACACACACACATGAACTTTAATGGCCAGCCCAGTCTTAGTCCGTAGGGTTAAAAATTTATTTGGCACACCCTTTGCAGCTAGAATAGATTCTGGGAAGGCTAGGAAAGCTGTCCATAAGGTTTAGTGTGTCTATGGAAATGTTCATACCACAGAGATGCAAAGAGCACATGTGAGCCTGCCTGCTGGCTAAGTGGGTAGCAAATCTGTCTAGCAGCACTGGGATTGCTGGTTCAATTCCCCAACATGCTAATGCTTGTGTCAAAGTTGATATGCTCTCCCAGTGTGGGTTTCTCACCACAATCCAAAGACATGCTGGCAATTTATTTGTCTCTTGTCGAAAAAGTCTCTAATGTAAGAAAGTTAGTTTTGGACTTTATATTGGAAGCTCATTGCAGCCAGGGACTGATGTTAATGTTTGTTAGCACTAATCATGCCCAGGGACTTGGACATTAAAAATTGTAGAGTTTACACTGCACAGGAACATATGTTTAGAAAACTGTTGCTTTGTTTTATGTGCATGCAAATGGACTTCGATCTTTGGCCTTTAGTTGGAGATTTGATGCACATAGCCATGGGCTAACACAGTTGCAAATAGTATTATGTATTCCTGCCCATCAGGTGCAATCACTTTAAACATACACGAAGAGACAGATTGAAAGATGCTCGTGGGCGTGTACTTATATTGGGATTGTGTCCGTGTGCTAACAATACAACCTACCTTACATAAAGGCCTGCAGTAGGGGGAGTTTGTTTGGCCTGAGAAGGCCTGGTTTTTTGCTGTGATTTGTGGGGGTGAAAGAATGATATTGTGCGTATTGAGAAACACCCAACTAGGGGCTGTTTGTTTGCTGAAATTCTTGTGCATTTTTTCAATCAAAAGTGGGTTTATGTGGCCATGCTGTCAATGTTGTGTGTGTATTGTTCCTGTCTGACCATGCAAACATGGTTTGGGAGCATGTGCTGACCTTCTACTCTTTGATCTCATTGCTTGCAGATAAAAATGTGATGTGTTGCCTGTTATACACTGAAAGTAAATCTGTGTCCACTCTAAGGTTTAGACAAATTTTAGATTGTAAGCTCCTAAGAGCAGGACCCTTAAAACCCAATTTCTAACTGTTTTGCTAAATGTAGCACCATATATCCTGTAGGATTTTTTTGAAGCTAGTAAATGAATGTACATAATTTAGTTTCTGCTGGCAAAATAAAAGCAAATTATTGAGCTTGTTTGTTGTGTGTTTTTTTTTGTTTGTTTTTTTCTCTTTTCTTTCTTCTTTTTAATTAGGTTTGGGGGTGATGGTTTTGAGGAAGTACAAGATATTTTACTTCTTAAGCGCCTCCAGTGTGAAAGCCGCCTTACAGGTGCTAAAAATAGCGCCTGTAAAGAGCCTCTCCTCTCACTCCAGTTTGAACTGGCCCTGACCCTAGGTTCACACCTACGCATTTTTTAGTGCGTTTTGCATTTTTCAGAAACACTCTTCTGTCCATTTAACATGGTTTCCTATGTTACTAGTTCACATTTATGCGTTTTGCTGCCAGTGCTTTTTTGGAAATGATCGGGAACTTTTTTCAAGCGATTTGCGGGTAATAGATTTCAATGGAACTGCACCAGAAATGCAACTGTTGTGTTTGTGATGTGATTTTTTATGTGTTTTACGGTTATTTTTTTTACACTGTATATAGCTGGTTGCTAACCAGGGGGCCGGGAAGCCAGCTGCCGCGTCCTTAACAACCAATGAATCTTCAGCTGTCAGCGGCTTCCTCACTGAAAGTACAAAAAATGCCAGCCAAAAAAATAGTAAAAAAGCTGCATTGTGCCCCCCCCCCCCCCGGGTCTACTATGGATTCAAAAGGGACTCCTCTCATGCCAAAATTTTACAAAAATGACGTGGGGTTCCCCCCATTACCAGGCTCTTTGGGTCTGGTATGAATAATAAGGGGAACCCCTGCATCAAAATATAAAAAATTGCTTGGGGATCCCCCAAAATCCATACTAGGCTCTTCTTGTCTGCCATGGTTTCTAAGGGGAACCCTGCCCCAAATTTTTTTAAAAAATGGCGTGGGGGTCTCCCCCAAAATCCATACCAGACCCTTATCCGAACATGCAACCTGGCAGGCCGCAGGAGAAGAGGGGGGGACGAGAGAGCAAAACACCTTGTCCCATGATGAATGTGTAGGGGTACAATGTACTCGATACCCATTCACATGGGGGGGCCAAGATCTGGGGGTCCCCTCATTAAAGGAGGCTTCCAGATTCCGCCCCACCCGCAGACCCCCACAACCACCGGACAAGGGTTTTGGAGATGAGGGCCTTGTCCCCATCAACATGGGGACAAGGTGTTTTGGGGGCCCAAAACACCCTCCCCATGTTGAGGGCATGTGGCCTGGTACGGTTCAGGAGGAGGGGGGCGCTCTCTCCTCCCCCCCCTTTTCATGTGACATGCCAGGTTGCGTGCTCGGATAAGGGTTTGGTATGGATTTTGGGGGGCCCCACTCCTTTTTTAAAAAAAAATTTGGTGCAGGGTTCCCCTTAACCACTTAACAACCAGCCCATAGCCAAATGATGGCTACAGGTCAGTTTCTTAACCCTGGGATGGCGTACAGTGACGTCCTCCCAGAATTCCGACCCGGCGCATCACAGATCACAGTAAACGGCCGCTGATCGCGGCCATTTACCATGTGATCGCTCTGTCAAATGACGGAGCGATCACATGTAAACAAACTGGCATCATGTCATGACGCCGGTTCCTCTCTCCCCTCTGTGTAATCGGTACAGAGGGGGAGGGATCGGATGGCAGCAGTGCTGTGGGCTGGATGTGTAGTGCCCACAGCACTGCTCTGTGACATGTGCAGTCACATCCAGCCATCCATCCATCCATGCTCAGCCATCCCTCCATGTTCAGAAATACCCTGTGCAAAACTGCAAAACTCTGCAATTCCCTGTGCAATACTCTGCAATTCCCTGTGCAAAACTCTGCAATTTCCTGTGCAATACTCTGCAATTCCCTGTGAAAAACTCTGCAATTCCCTGTGCAATACTCTGCAATTCCCTGTGCAATACTCTGCAATACCCTGCATTACTCTGCAATAGCCTGCAATATCCTGTGCAATAATCTGCAATATCCTGCAATACACTGCAATAGCCTGCAATACTCTATGCAATACTCTGCAATAGCCTGCAATACTCTGTGCAATACTCTGTGCAATACTCTGCAATACCCTGTGCAATACCATGTGCAATACTCTGCAATACCCTGTGCAATACTCTGCAATACCCTGCAATACCCTGCAATACTCTGCAATACCCCGCAATACCCAGCAATACACTGCAATACCCTGCAATACCCCACAATACCCAGCAATACCCTGCAATACTCTGCAATACCCCGCAATACCCAGCAATACCCTGCAATACTCTGCAATACCCTGCAATACCCTGCAATACCCCGCAATACCCAGCAACACCCTGCAATACTCTGCAATACTCTGAACTACCCAGCAATACCCTGCAATACTCTGCAATACCCTGCAATACCCTGCAATACCCTGCAATACTCTGCAATACCCCGCAATACCCAGCAATACCCTGCAATACACTGCAATACCCAGCAATACCCTGCAATACTCTGCAATACCCTGCAATACCCAGCAATACCCTGCAATACTCTGCAATACGCTGCAATACCCCGCAATACCCTGCAATACCCTGCCATACCCAGCCATACTCTGCCATACCCAGCCATACTCAGTCATACCCAGCCATACTTAGCCATGCTCAGCCATACTCTGCCATACTTGGCTGTACTCCGCCTCAGTATGTGGCCAGGCTGTGGAAGTCTCACACATGTGGTATCGCCATACTCAGGAGGAGTAGGAGAATCTATATTGGGGTGAAATTTTTGATATGTACATGCTATGTGTTAGAAATATTGTATAAATGGACAACTTTGTGCTTAAAAAAAATGCGTTTTAACCACTTCCCGCCCGCCGTCATATGACGTCCTTGACTTTGTGTGGGTATATCTGAATGATGCCTGCAGCTATAGGCATCATTCAGATATCAGCTTTTTCAGCCAGCAATTCCCTATACCATAAGAATGATCATAGCAGCTGTTCTGCTGCTTGATCGTTCTTACGGGAGGCGAGAGGGGATGTACCCCCCTCCCGCAACCCTCTGGTGCTTCTACCGACTCACCGCTACGATCGAAGCCAGGATCGTTTTTTTTTTTTATTATTTCAGGCTTCCCAGCCTAGAGGTGAGATGTGGGGTCTGTATGCTGTATCCACCAAAGAATAATATTCTTGGTGGAATCTGTTCACCAGATCTCTTGTAATTTTCTTGTACCAATTCTTATTCATTAAAATTTTTTGACACATCAAAAAATATTGAGCATTGTCCATCAGGACAATATTGCCCCCCTTGTCAGAGGGTTTGATAACTATTGACTTTCACTAAGTTGCCTGAGTGCCTGTCTATCTGCCATATTGGTGTTAATTGTTTTGGGGGTACGGATGTGTAGTTTATCAATTTCTCTATATACCAGTTTCAAAAACGTAGAAATGTTTAGGTTGGAACTAGGGGATGGAAATTGGACCGACTTTTTCTTTAATTTTGACCCATGTTGGTGTTCCTGAGCAGACTCTTCCTTATGGTCCAGATGGAGGGATAATACTGTGGGCAAATCAATCCGGTCAATGAGATCAGCCGTGTCACTTTCCTCCAAAAGTGACACCAGCTGGTCAATGGCCTGGTTTTCTTGAGGTGTTAAATCTATAGATCCCTGGGGTTTTTGATACATGTTTTTTTAGCATAAGTTTACGTGCAAACATTTCTAAGTCCTTAACCACCTCAAACCTGTCCATGTTTTCATTTGGGCAAAATCCGAGTCCCTTCTGGAGTATACGAGTTTCACTGTCCGTGAGAACGTGGGAGGAGAGGTTGACAATGCTGAAAGACATGGTGGGTCGATCAGCATTGCCAAAAACAGACTCCCCCCTCTTGCCTTCTAAATTCTGTTTGAAATTTTGTTTAAAAGTGTCTCTGCTAAAGGGACAGTTTCCTGTCTGTCTTCTCCCTGATGAGTAGTTTTAGACCTAGTAACTGGAGGTGAGTTTATATTACCTGCCAAGGGTGCCGTAGGGACAGAGACAGTACAACTGCCTGCCCCTGATAGTGCCCTACCTGCAGCCAAGGGCATATTGTGAGGACCATCTGTTGTATTCGTGTTGTGTGCCCTGGATCCCTGGGGTCTGTTATCACCTTGGTTAGAGCGGGGTGCCTTTTTGTTCTTGGAGGAGACCTGTGTGGAAATACTTGAAGAAGAATTGGATATAGCAGAGTAGTGGTCCTTCCGGTTTCTAAACCTATTAAAGCTTTTGGGTTGTGATTGGTTCCATTTATAAGCCCTGTTTTCTTCAAAGGCACATAGATCCCTGCTAAGCTTATTTTCCTTTTTAATAAGGATATCCTTATTGAAGTCCTCCAGATGTTTTTTGAGTTTTATTTCCTTATCCATATAAGTTTTGTGAGTCTGTAGTGGTTGAAGTTTAAAACATTCGACTGCTTTTGATATTCAGTAATGAGAAGTTCTATCATATCTTTAGAGCATGTACGTAGGATTTTCTCCCATACATTTTTGAATTCAGTGTCCAAACCTTCAAGATTTGGGAAGATTTGGACCTGAGTCCCAATGGGTTCATGTTGTCATTAATATAATCCCGAAAGGACCTAATGTGCCAATACAGACACAACTTTTTCTCAAGAACTTTAGTAAGTTTGAGAAAAAGACCATTGATTTCAGATTCAATGTGTTCATTCTTACCATACTCATCCAAATAGCCGGACATGAGGCTGTCCCAGTTGCTTCCCGTGTAATTTGCCATAGTCCAAAAACTTGTATTTAAAAATAAGCACAAAATCTATAATAACTTCGATAAAGGTCACTGTAACACAAACATAGTTAGTTGTAATATAAGCATTTCCCAAAATGATGGGCTTGTAGATTGGATACTAGTGTATAGAAATATGTAATATACTATTGACTGTCAGAAGACAAGCGGGGACTGATATCTGCTACCAAATAATATCAAAAAGAAAAAAATCTGACAGGAAGTAGTAAAACAAAAAAGGGTATGCCACATCCCATAAATCTTGAAAAAGACCAAAAAGTTCCCTTTGGACAGGATTTTAAAGGCACTACCATATCTAGTACAATGTAAGTGTAAAATAATTTTTATTACAAAAGTAGAAAAGACAAAAAATATACAATTCAAATACAAAAATTATATATACAAAATGGATACATCAAACACAGATGGCATGTGATTGGTAGATACAATAGCATAGAAGTGGAAGACAAGTCTAGGCTCAAAATGTAAAGAGTCTCACTGAACCGACGCATTTCGGAGAATCCTTCATCAGGGTTCATCAAGTGAGAGTTACCATCTACAGAGTTACAGAATCAAAAAGGATAATTAGCATCACACACAACTTATATAACAATCCCCCCACACCCATTGAAGGTCTGTGTGAAAGCTATACTCACTTCCAAAACACACATGCTATAAAAGTATCCATGGCATAAAATCAACAGTTCTATCCCCCATATTGGGGGACTTAGAGCTGTTAAGAAGGCTATATACCAGAGACGGGATGGAGATTGGGCCTATAATGAATTTATATTACAGTTGCTGGAATACATCTTGTACCACAATATTTTTACCTTTGATGGCTCCCATTTCCTCCAGGTACAGGGGGTGGCGATGGGGACTTGCTGTGCCCCATCATACGCGAACCTGTACCTGGGGGAATGGGAAACCACATTCCTCAGTGGTGAGGACTCATCGATGTATACGAACCACTTTCTTTTGTGGTTCAGATACATCGAAGACATCTTCACTATCTGGGATGGTCCTATAGAGCTTTTGCATTCATGCCTAGAGTGCATGAATAATAATCGCTTTAATCTCACTTTTACTATGTCCTCTAGTCTTAGTGAGATTGCCTTCCTGGATGTCATGGTCTGCAGAGGTCGGGATGATGGACTCAGCAGTGGCCTCTACCGTAAGGCCACTGCTGGGAACACCATCCTACATGCCTCTAGTTTTCATCCTCCTAGCCTCATTAGGTCTATACCATATAGCCAGTACCTTAGGGTGCGCAGGAAATGTACTGATGAGGCGACTTTTAAAATCGAAACAGACAATTTGCGTGCAAGACTCCTTGAGAGAGGATATTCTCATACCTCTCTCAAAAAGGCATATAGGCGAGCTACTATGCATATCAGACATGCTCTCATTTATTCGCAGAAACATCAGAATCAGGAAAACCCCTTACGTATTATCACCAAATACTGTAATCAACATGCAGAGGTAAAAAGAATTGTGTCCAAATTTTGGCACATTCTGACTATGGACCCAAACCTGAACAGACTCCTCCCCGAGAGTCCACTTTTTACTTTTAGGAAGGCCACTTCATTGTCCTCCAGGCTGGTGAGGAGTGAATTCAGGGATGAGAACTTTGCTCAGCATTGTAAATACAAGGGCACATTCATGTGTGGGGCCTGTGGATACTGTAAATTTATGTACACTACGAAAAATCCTACTCTACCCAATGGCAGGGTCTTCCGGCCCAAACATTTTGCTAACTGTAAGACCAAGGGGGTCGTGTACATGCTCCGGTGTGATTGCGGATGCTTCTATGTCGGGAAGACCAAATTGGAATTCTGGTATAGAGCATACCGCCACATCAGTAGCATGCAGACATGTGACCCCGACTTACCACTGGGGAGACATACTGCCCTTGTCCACCAGGGGTTGTTCCCAAAAATCAAATTTTTGATTTTGGATCGCGTACACCCCCCAGTTCAGGGGGGAGATTGTAATAAGGATCTCCTCCAGCTCGAACTGAGGTAGATTTACAATCTGAGGGCGACCAGCCCCCTGGACTTAATGATATAACCTGCTTCAAACCATTTTTGGAGGGCTTTGATTCCAGGGGCATGGAGAAGTAGGCATACATCTCAGTGGCTGCCCTGTCAGCACCTCATGCTCCCCTATTAATTGATGTAGGAGGTCCATTATCATTTTGGCCTACACACCTCTTCCCTGTTTTCCTCTACCCTTGAAGCAGCACTTGTTGTCTCTACATATGCAGTATGTGGGACAATAAGATAGAGCTGCTTTGATGCCTGATGGGCTCACCTGCATTAAAGTGTCCCCCCTTTTATATCGGGGAGGGGGGTTGTGATGGGGCTTGGATGAGTTTGAATTTAAGCGTGGAGTATGCACAGGCCCGAGCCGTTGGTGTCTGATCTATAACTGTCCCATTGTGTTTTGTTTTCTTTTTTTCCGTGTAACGGCTTCACGGCCATCTCCCAGGCAGTGGTTACACCTCAGCCAAAGTTATACATAATCTGGCTGTCTATGTTTAATCTCATGCATGGTTTTCGAGTATGTATATTACATCAATATCATTATCCCCTACAGAGACTTTCCCTTTTCCTTACTATAGGGATTGTATGTTGGTCTGGTGTATTTTACAATGTTGCTGTCTTTTTTGCTCGGACCTGGCATGGCAAGGGTGTCCCCTTCTGGGACACGCTGGAGGGAGTTGTCTCTTTGACGCTCCCTCGTATCCCTGCCTGGAACAGCCTCTTTGGCTGTTTCCAAGACAGGGTTGCCGTGCCGGTAGGAGTGGATGGCGGCGTGCAGCTCCGAGGCGCAGCGCCATGACGTACACTGTTGCGTTGCGCTCCAGCTTGGCTGGCGTGCATGCGCGGTGTGTTCGCGGGGCCGGCACCTGTGGGGAGGCGTGGTGCGGCCCACACTCAGGGGGCCCATTGATTGGACCGGAGGGACACACACCTTTCTCCCAGGGTTACAATCAGCCAGCAGCGGGGGGCGGGCTGAGAAAGCATCAGGCTGGATATTCCTTCCAGCTGATATGCATTTTAACCCCTTCCCGCCGACCGTACGCAGATATGCGTACTCGGCTTTCTGGGGTTATACCGGGATGATGCCCGCAGCTGCAGGCATCATCCTGGTACCGTTGTTTACAGCGGGCGATCGGCTACCCGTGTATAACAACTGATGTGGCTAAAAGCCACTCGGTTGTTATACCGGAGGAGCGGGAGGGGACATCCCCCCTCCCGCCGCCTCCCGCCGCTGTTACCGGGCCTCCCGTGCGAACGGGAGGCCCAGTGTCCAATCAGGTGCCTTCGGCGGCTGGGGGCGGGCTGGAACGAAGCTGTGAGTGGCTTCGTTCCAGCCTTCTCGTTGTAAACGCAGAAGCGACGTCATGACGTCACTTCCCGTTTACTCGGCTGCCAATGGAGCCGAATTTAAAAAAGTACACAGTATTCAGAATCGCCGTTTTCGTCGATCTGAATACTTTGAAGTATAAAGGGGGGATGGGGGTCTTTTAGACCCCCGATCCCTCCATAAAGAGTACCTGTCACCACCTATTACTGTCACAAGGGATGTTTACATTCCTTGTGACAGCAATAAAAGTAAAAAAAAAAAAAAATTTTAAACACAATTTATAAAGTAAAAAAATAAATAAAATAAATAAATAAAAATTTTTTTTTAAAAGTGCCCCTGTCCCTGCAAGCTCGCGCAGCGAAGAAAACGCATACGGAAGTCGCGCCCGCATATGTAAACGGTATTCAAATCACACATGTGAAGTATCACCGCGATTGTCAGAGCGAGAGCAATAATTCTAGCCCTAGACCTCCTCTGTAACTCAAACCTGGTAACCGTAAAAAAATTTTAAAGCATCGCCTATGGAAATTCATAGGTACCGTAGTTTGTCGCCATTCCACGAGTGCGTGCAATTATAAAGGGTGACATGTTTGGTATCTATTTACTCGGCGTAACATCATCTTTCACATTATACAAAAAAATTGGGGTAACTTTACTGTTTGGATTTTTTAAAATTCATGAAAGTGTCCCTTTTACAAAAATTTGCGTTTAAAACACCGCTGCACAAATACCGTGTGATAAAAAATATTGCAACAATCGCCATTTTATTCTCTAGATTCTCTGCTAAAAAATATATATATAATGTTTGGGAACTCTAAGTAATTTTCTAGCAAAAAATACGGATTTTAACTTGTAAACACCAAATTTCAAAAATAGGCTTAGTCATGAAAGGGATAATCAGCTGTCAGTGTAATTAGGTGGACATAAATACTGAGCTCACTCACTCTGATCTTGTGATCGGAGGAGGACGGTAGACCTATGCTGTGTTTCCAGGCTGCACAAGCAGGTAAAGTTCTTTGACAAATTTAGGATTTTTTTTTTTTTTTTTTTTGCTTTTTACCATCATCTCTATTTGAGATTGGCATTTGGTGGTTTCATTATTCATATACCATTGGAATACACCTACATATACTAGTACTACCTTTATTATTTTTTCCTGCAATAGGTTTCCTTAGAATCTGCAACTAATTTACTGCAAGCCTGGACTCCCAGCCTTTCTCCTCTCTTCTCTTTTTCCCCCACATGATAGACTGAAGGTCATAGCTGCTGGCCCCCATACACATGCAATTATATATATATACATATTTTTTTTTACACAATTTGGGGATCTTATGTAGTATCAATCCTCTGAGTGGTTTTTTGTTTACCTCTACCTCTTAATAGGATTATGCTCAAAGGGCTGTGTTTCTGGTTCTAGGTCCGGACACTTTTGGACCCCAGCCTGCGCACAAACGCCACACCTTTGATGTGGCATGTTATAGTATAAATTGAGAATTTTTCCTGATATATCAGCCCCCTACAAAACGATTTTGGGGAACCAACCTTTAAGGTGATTTTTGGTGTATACAGCCTGGGAGACCAATGTGAAGTTGATTTTATGCCATGGATACTTTTATAGCATGTGTGTTTTGGAAGTGAGTATAGCTTTCACACAGACCTTTACTGGGAGAGGGGGGAATTCTATATAAGTTGTGTGTGATGCTAATTATCCTTTTTGATTCTGTAACTCTGTAGATGGTAACTCTCACTTGATGAACCCTGATGAAGGATTCTCCAAAATGCGTCGGTTCAGTGAGACTCTTTACATTTTGAGCCTAGACTTGTCTTCCACTTCTATGCTATTGTATCTACCAATCACATGCCATCTGTGTTTGATATATCCATTTTGTATATATAATTTTTGTATTTGAATTGTATATTTTTTGTCTTTTCTACTTTTGTAATAAAAATTATTTTAC
Organism: Aquarana catesbeiana; assembly: GCF_042186555.1. Classification (NCBI taxonomy): domain Eukaryota; kingdom Metazoa; phylum Chordata; class Amphibia; order Anura; family Ranidae; genus Aquarana; species Aquarana catesbeiana. Next base: position 772,865,530 of record NC_133324.1, read on the forward strand.
ACTTACATTGTACTAGATATGGTAGTGCCTTTAAAATCCCGTCCAAGGGGAACTTTTTGGTCTTTTTCAAGATTTATGGGATGTGGCATACCCTTTTTTGTTTTACTACTTCCTGTCAGATTTTTTTCTTTCCAAAAAGGGGTCATTTGGGGGTATTTTTACTTTTCTGGCATGTTAGAGTCTCAAAAAATTAGGCCGTCAGTACTTCAGGTGTGATCAATTTTCAGATATTGGCACCATTTGGACTCTATAACTTTCACAAAGACCAAATAATATACACCAATTTGTACTTATTTTTACCAAAGATATGTAGTAGTATAAATTTTGGCCAAAATTTATGAAGAAAAATTACTAATTTGCTAAATTTTATAACCAAAACAAAGAAAATTTCATTTTTTTACCAAATTTTCAGTCTCTTTTCTTTTATAGCGGGAAAAAAAAACAGTGGTGATTAAATACCACCAAAAGAAAGCTCTATTTGTGTGAAAAAAAGGACAAAAAATTCATATAGGTACAGTGTGGCATAACTGAGTAATTCTCATTCAAAATGTGAGAGCACCGAAAGCTGAAAATTGGTCTGGTTATTAACCACTTAAGGACCAGCCTCATTGGTCCCCCCAAACATTATATATGTTTTTTTTTCTAACACCCTAGAGGATAAAATGACGGTTGTTGCAATACTTTTTTTTGCACCATATTTGCTCAGCGGTCTTAAAAGCACACTTTTTTTGGAAAAATTCACTTTTTTGAATAAAAAAATAAGACAACAGTAAAGTTAGCCCAATTTTTTTTATAATGTGAAATATAATGTTACGCCAAGTAAATTGATACCCAACATGTCACGCTTCAAAATTGCGCCCGCTCGTGGAATGGCGTCAAACTTTTACCCTCAAAACTCTCAATAGGCGACGTTTAAAAAATTCTACAGGTTGCATGTTTTGCATTGCAGAGGAGGTCTAGGGCTAGAATTATTGCTCTCCCTCTACTGGTCGCAGCAATACCTCACATGTGTGGTTTGACCACCGTTTTCATATGCAGGCGCTACTCGCGTATGCATTCGCTTCTGCGCGCGAGCTCGTCGACATTTTTTTTATATTTATTTTTTATTTTACATTATTTTATTTATTTTTACACTGTTTTTTAAAAAAAAATAGTGTCACTTTTATTCCTATTACAAGTAATGTAAACATCTCTTGTAATATAAAAAAGCATGACAGGACCTCTTAAATATGAAATCTGGGGTCAAAAAGACCTCAGATCTCATATTTACACTAAAATGCAATAAAAAAAAGTCATAAAAAAAAGACATTGAAAAAAATATGCCTTTAAGAGGCGTGGGCGGAAGTGACGTTTTGACGTCGCTTCCGCCCAGCAGTGTCATGGAGGCGAGTGGGCGCCATCTTAGTCTCACTCTTCTCAAGGCACAGCACTGAGCAGGACGTGATTGCCTCCGCCACTACCGATGGCTCCGGTAAGCGGCGGAGGGCACTGGATCGCGGCAGGAGGGGGGCCCCTCTCCCGCCACCGATAAAAGTAATCTCGTGGAAAATCAGCCGCAGGGACCACTTTTATCAGAAAGCCGACCGCCGCACGAAAACGGGGATACCAGGGTTATGGCAGCTAGCTGCTGCCATACCAACGATATCCGCCGGCAAAGTTTGGACGGACATCGGCGTGCAGCGGTCGGCAAGTGGTTAAGGGGGTTTAAGTGCCCAGTGGTAGACATGTGCAGGATGAAAAAATTTGTTTAGTTTAGTTTTGTTTCGATTCATTATTTAACTTAATTCGTTTAGTTAAATTCGTTGCATTCATTACATTCGTTTTCGGAATTCGTTTCGTTTCGTATTCGAATTCGAAAAAATTCGACCGAATTCGAAAAAAATTCGACCGCATTCGAAAAAATTCGACCGTATTCGAAAAAAACTATCAAATTCGAAAAAATTCTACCACATTCGAAAAAAACTATCAAATTCGAAAAAATTCTACCACATTCGAAAAAAACTATCAAATTCGAAAAAATTCTACCACATTCGAAAAAAACTGTCAAATTCGAAAAAATTCTACCACATTCGAAAAAAACTATCAAATTCGAAAAAATTCTACCACATTCGAAAAAAACTGTCAAATTCGAAAAAATTCTACCACATTCGAAAAAAACTGTCAAATTCGAAAAAATTCTACCACATTCGAAAAAAACTATCAAATTAAAAAAAAATGTTACTACATTTGAAAAAAATATTAAATTCGAAAAAATTCTACCACATTCGAAAAAAACTGTCAAATTCGAAAAATTTCTACCACATTCGAAAAAAACTATAAAATTTGAAAAAAACAATAACTGAATTTGAAAAAGTAAACTATATATAACCATTTTGCGAAATTTGAAATTTGTATAGAATGAAATCGAATTCCAATAGAAAAGATTAGGATAGAATAGAAAGTATAAAAGAATAGCATAGAAAAACAATAGATCAGAATAGAAAAAAATATAATATATTGTATTCTAAGCTTTTCTATTTGAATTCGAATTCATTCTGTACCAAATTCCAATTTTGGAAGATGGTTAAATATATATATTATATTTTTTTTCTATTCTGTTCCATTGTTTTTCTATGCTATTCTTTTCTATTCTATTCTAAACTTTTCTATTCGAATTTGAATTAATTCTATGCGAAATTCGAATTTCGGAAGATGGCTTCTAAAATTAGAATTTCGTATAGAATGAATTCGAATTTGAATAGAAAAGATTAGAATAGAAATAGAATAGACTAGAAAAACAATAGAACAGAAGAGAATAAAATATAATATATATATTTTTTTCTATTCTGTTTCATTGTTTTTCTATGCTATTCTTTTTTATTCTATTCTAAACATTTCTATTCGAATTTGAATTCATTCTATACGAAATTCGAATTTCGGAAGATGGCTTCTGAAATTCGAATTTCGTATAGAATGAATTTGAATTTGAATAGAAAAGAATAGACTAGAAAAACAATAGAACAGAACAGAATAAAATATAATATATATATTTTTTTCTATTCTGTTCTATTGTTTTTCTAGTCTATTCTTTCTACTCTATTTTAATCTTTTCTATTCAAATTAATTTTATACGAAATTCGAATTTTGGAAGATGGTTTTTTATATATATATATATATATACATATATATATATATATATATATATATAAAATATTTTTTCTATTCTGTTCTATTGTTTTTCTATTATTTTCTATTATATTCTGATCTTTTCTATTTGAATTCAAATTCATTCTATACAAAATTCGAATTTCAGAAAATAGTTATATAGAAATAGAATGAAATCAAATTCTAATAGAAAAGAATAGAATAGAAAAACAATAGAACAGAATAGAAATAAATATTTTATATATATATAAAAATAAATAAAACCAACTTCCGAAATTGGAATTTGGTACAGAATGAATTCCAATAGAAAAGATTAGAATAGAATATTTTATATTTTTTTCTATTCTGTTCTATTGTTTTTCTATGCTATTCTTTTATATTATTTTCTGTTCTATTCTAATCTTTTCTATTTGAATTCATTCTGTACCAAATTCCAATTTCGGAAGATGTGTGTGTGTATATATATATATATATATATAATATTATATATATATATATATATATATTTTTTTTTTTTTCTATTCTGTTCTATTGTTTTTCTGTTCTAGTCTTTTCTATTAGAATTCGATTTCATTCTGTTTCTGTATAACCATTTTCGGAAATTCAAATTTCGTATAGAATGATTTCGCATTCAAATAGAAAAGATTAGAATAAAATAGAAAAGAATAGAAAAGAATAGAAAAACAATAGACCAGCATAGAAAAAAAATAAAAATAAAAAAAATATATATAAATATATATACCGTATTTATCGGCATATAACACGCACTTTTTTCCCCTTAAAATCAGCGGAAAATCATGGGTGCGTGTTATACGCCGATCCCTTGCGATCCTGAGCTGACAGATCTTCAAAATCGCCGACCGCGATTTGAAAATGGCGCCGAAATACACAGAGCCGGTCCTCGGCTCTTCTTGGCCACTTTCGGCTTCACTCGAGTGCCGCCCGAACCTAGCCGAGTGTACTCGGCTAGGTTCGGATAGCTCCGCTCACAGTCACGCCCATCCCCGGGTGGGACTACGAGTGGAGCCGAAAGTGAATGAGAGCCGCCGAGAAGAGCCGAGGACCGGCTCTGTGTATTTTGGCGCCGGGCGGCACCATTTTCAAATCGTGGTCGGCGATTTTGAAGCTCAGGATCGCAAGGGATCACAGGATTTTCAAACTGCGAGCTGCAAGGCTGCACTGGGGCAAGGCTGCACTGGGGCAAGGCTGCACTGGGATAAGGCTGCAATGGACACTGGGAAGGCTGCACTGACAAGGCTGCACTGACAAGGCTGCACTGACATGGCTGCACTGGGGCAAGGCTGCACTGAGAAGGCTGCAATGATGGGCATTTAAATGTAAGTTTTTTTCCCTTAAACTTCCCTCCTAAAAGTTTTTTTTTCCTTCAAATTCCCTCCTAAACTTGGGGTGCGTGTTATACGCCCAGTGCGTGTTATACGCCGATAAATACGGTAATTTTTTTGTATTATTCTCTTCTATTGTTTTTTTATGCTTTTCTTTTCTATTATTTTATATTCTATAATAGTCTTTTCAATTCAAATTCATTCTATACGAAATTCGAATTTCGGAACATGGCTTCTGAAGTTTGAATTTCTTATAGAATGAATTCGAATTAGAACAGAAAATAATAGAAAAGATATATAAAAAAATATATATATTATATTTTCT